>NC_064630.1:523225303-523525303 GCF_023864275.1 Schistocerca cancellata | reverse complement strand
TTAATTTTCTCAAACTTGGTGGCCCTGGTTCACATAAAATGACGTGACTAAATGCAACAAGAACTTGTCACATAAGGCAATTCAGGCAACACTTACTGCAAGTGAGGTCTCTTTTGTCAGACGGACTTTCAGATACCATTTTATAATATGTGATTATCCATGGAACGTAACATACTTAAGTGTAACTATTACGAAATATGTAGGACCATTAATAAACGTTCCTTTTTATTTTGCAGCTGCACCTCCAGGGCAGAGTGACTCAAGAGTTGTGAACGGAACAGAAGCGGGAGATAACGAGTTTCCTTTCATGGTAAAATGTCAGCGTTAATTGGCCATTTATTGTCTCCATTAGCACATTCAGATACAAATCCCAGGCAGAAATGGTTCATAAGGCTAATGAGAAATCATCCTGGAACTATTAGCATTCTGGATAATTTAACCGTGAAACTTAATGATAGATTAATATTGTCTCCAGGGCAGGGACTCAAACCTGGGACCTTTGCTATGGTCCCAGGTTGAAATACCTGTCCGATAAACAGTTTTAATCTGCCAAGAAATCTCAAATCAGTGCACACTCCAGTACAAAAAGTATAATAATTTAAACCTGATTGTCTGTCTACTTGACGTTCATGATGAGACTCAAAACACAAAGTCAGAATACTAGTCAGTCAGCAGACAGATAGGCTATCAACCTCTCAAACGAACACGCTATAGAAGATACCGCAGTTACATTGCCCAGGAATTGGTACGAATATAGGGAAGACATGACTGTTAGTGCAATAATGATACACACCTCAACGTTGTTCCAAGAGAGGAACATGTTATAATGAATCATTACTGTGATCCTTCAAACTATATTTTATCTGAAACTTCTTGGCAGATTAAAACTGTGTGCCGGACCGAGATTCGAACTCGGGAACTTTGCCTTTCGCGGGCAAGTGCTCTACCAACTGAGCTACCCAAGCACGACTCACGCCCCCTCCTCACAGCTATACTTCTGCCAGTACCTCGTCTCCTACCAAACTTTACAGAAGCTCTCCTGCGAACCTGCAGAACCAGCACTCCTGAAGGAAAGGATACTGCGGACACATGGCTTAGACACAGCCTGGGGGATGTTTCCAGAATATTTTATCTATGTATAGCTAATGAACTACTCACTCTTTACAAAAATGTTCTGTTGATCACACATGATGACATGATGGCCCTGTTCTCACTACAATTTTAAAAAGTGAGTCCCTAATACCCGAACTTTTTTTGATAACACTGAAGTCTAGTATCATTAGACAATAAATTAAAAATGACTCTCCACTACACCACACTCCTACCGATGCAGTTACTTCCTGGGTCCAGTAATTATGGATTGTAAAGTAACATTCGCTATGATAGGCCACACAGATAAGCGTAATGTATGGTATTTCAGAAAACGATAAATAACTGTATGTACCTAGTGCATAACTAAGAAATCTGCCGGGTAACAAAATCTGGTGATGTGGTTGTAGCGTGTGGCATCTAATCAGCGAATGCAACACAGATAAATTGAAAACGTAGACCTATTTTATTTGTTACAGGCTCAATATGTTCGTTATGGTGTACCCGAATGCAGCGCTACAATCATCAACGAATACTGGGTCATGACTGCTGGTCACTGTGTGGATGGGTAAGCAAAACCAGAATACATCACCACGACGATAAAAATAAACACGTCTAACCATATTTCTTTAGCTATCTGTAGATGAGATTGCTGTATTTCACTGTGCTAAAAGCCAGAAACTAAGCTTTAATACTGTTTGCAGATGTTAAGTCCAACTGGGAAATTATGGTATTACTAATAAATTTCAGTGTTTTTATGCCTATAACTTCACATTCAATGGGGCTCTGAATGACTGTTACCTTTCAATGACGTGAGATCACTTACGACACGAAGAAAAATTGAAGTTTAACACGCCAAGTTTACAGAATTTAGCACGAGGTCACTCAGCAGAACATCCAAAAAGTCTATGAATCAAATGCAAGCCGAATAATTGCTTGCATAAGGACCATGGTCCACTTTCTCAATTTGTGAAGCTCGACCTCTTGAATAAATCACCAGCTTTTTCTGTAAGTGAAAATTCCGTTCAATTCAGATAACTCCTTCGTGGTGCGTTGTTTTTCTTTTTTGTCTTAGATCGCTACAGTATACTAAGAACTTAAAGAAGGCAACTGAAAGAAGCAGGCAATGAAACGAACAGAAATGACACTTTTGTTCACAGACAATAGTTACACTTTAGTTCAGAGATTTACGATGGTCCCCTGGACAATAAAAAAGGTGATCCAGCATCCATAATAGAATGTGCGATCACCACGCAGTGCATGGTATGAAACGTGCTTCCATGTTTTCCACCAGCTTGTTAAGGAGTTCTTGAAGTAGAGCGTTCCATTTCTCTACCAAGGTACTTGACAACGGAAGGATGTTCGTTGGTGCATGCGGATGTGCTGTGATAGTCGCCCTTAACATATCCCACACGTGGACAGTATGATTTAAGACAGAGAAAGGGGAAGGCCAGCACATTAGCAGAAAATCAGTTCGTTCCAAGAGCTCTTCCACCAGCGCAGTTCCATGTGGCCACGTACTGACTTCCCGTCGATAACTTTTAAGTCGTGTTGCCTGCCCTCAGGAGCCAGAGCAACAGCGGAGCACTACTTAGCTGAATGGGTGTCGAAGTCTCTACATTTTTAACGTTCTCAATAAAGGTGCGAGCGTAGTACAACGGGTGTTGCTGAACTATGGGTGGGGTATGTCAATGCGCTCGTGATCACACCAAGGAGGAAGCAAAACAGGAGGGCCAAAAGAGGATTAACACCCTTGCTGCCTCGCACCGCGTTTAGATGGTTTTGAATCATCCTTAGTGGTTCTGCCTTGTGTGCTCGAGCAAAATTTGTGGTCGCGCTACACTGCAAAAGGGTCAGATCACGTTCAGTGGGGTTGCAGACTGACAGTGTCCTTAAAGTAGGACTGAATCACCAGAGGGTGGCATCGGTGTCGAACTTTGTCAAGAACGTCGTCCCGTTGCTCATCAAATTGTGACCTGTCGTTTTCGGCAGCGAAATGTGTGGGAATCAACGCCTCGAGGTCAAGGGTGGTTTCATGGAGCACCTTTATGCCATCTCCTGAGGGCTCTTCGTATCGATTCTCAGTGAGCGGCTGTTTGACTGAAACGCTTTCCTCGACCACCCGTAAAAAATCGCGTGATATCAACGCTGTGTCTCGTGGCTCTGACGTCCACCGCCGAAGCGTTAAAAGAAGGGGGTGAAATGTAGGTAAGAGAACGTGTGACAACTTTCCTATCAAGTGACATGTCCACGATAGCGTTGAGCAGAATTATAGTTAAATTTGGTGTCAATGTGAAACAAGTAACCCACCTTACACCTCAGAGGAGCGTCTGAGCTGTGACCATTTTTTCGCATGCGTCGACACCTTGCTGTTTGAGGGTGAGGTCACAGGGCGCCAAGCTTTTTCACTGTTACAGAGGAATATTGTAGACAACTTTGAGCCAAATTGCAAAGGTAAGCGTCACAATGGAAGGCAGTTATGGGGTTTCGAAGAAGTGGTAGACATTCTGGGCTCATATGTAATGTCCTCATGTTTTTCGTCGATCCTTTCTCAAGACTAATTCACTATAACCTGAAATATTTAGTCTGTTGAAGTTGATGACCTTCTACTTACTGGATTGTCCTCAGTGCTTGTCCAACCTTCATGGAAATGACTAGACCGCCGTGACACTATGCTTTTACCATACACCTCTCGAAAAGCGTTGTAAATTTCCGTTGGGTTCTTCCCACGTAGGGAATCGATTTTGCTATAGGGACCCTGCTCACTAACTGTAATCCGACATGACTCGGTTTCAGCTTCCATTTTAAAAACGAAATACTCACGACACAGCCACGTGAACCAGAAAACACGTATACGACCATCAAGCCTAAAGCCTCGCTTAGAACTGACTAGCAAAGATGGCGACCCGTGAACAGAAAGCTTTTTTGTTTTACAGTTTGCAACGACTGAATCTGTTGTTACATGCGACTAGCCTTCCGTTTTAAGTTCCATTGTGATCTTCCAAGTGATAACGGCCGTAGTTGGTTTCATATGTTTGAGGACACCGTCTGTCATTGAAAAACTGGTCGATCAATAGTGGCTGGAGAAGGTGTCGAACAAGCGAGAGAGTCTTTCACGCGCAGCCTCAAGAAATTAGTCCGGAAGGCTAGTCGTGAATTAGTAATTGCAGTGACGTCTGCATTCAGGCTTTTATGGAGACCCTTACAACTATAATAATCTGCAGTTGTTACAAACTCTAAAAGCTTACAGACTACGGTTTATGTGCCAGCTTTACAAAAGAATGTTTCTGCACGGCGATGACGTTTTTCTGTATCGTGACGTCTTCAGTGATGGATAGACATTTCACCTAAGTGGATATGTGAACACACATAATGTGCGCATCTGGTATAGGCAAACCCTTTCGAGAAAGTACGACTCCCCTAAACTGAATGTTTCTTAAAAACAATCCTGTCGGAGGAACACCCACAACTGATCATTATACCAGAGGTTGAAAATACCGCTACAGTTGTAAGGTTCTTTCATTTAACGCACGACCGGTTTGGGGCTCTTATACGACCATCTTCAGGTGTCGTAACTTGGTGCTGTGATCCCGACCGCCATGGTTGACTTGTACAAGACGCGGTGTGCTACCAACTAGCGCAGAGCATGGAGTTAGGACACCTCAGGTTAGGCGTATAAGGGCCCGAAACCGATCGTGTGTTAAATGAAAGAACCTTACAACTGTATTTTCAACCTGTGGTGAATGTTTTTTGTGTCATATCCCGGCTGATAGTTTGTGAGCCTTTCTTTTGCGCTGAACTTCTGTTTCTTATCTTTGTGCGCTAGAACTACAGCCCTTTCGTCAATTGGAAGAAGATGAACCTCAGAACTTTATATGTCAGCAAGATGGTGCGCCACATCACATGGACACAACTCAGTACGCGATTAGTTAAACCAAGTTGTACCCGATCGCTGGAATGGCCTCAACGGCCAGACGATAGAGCTTGTTTCGTTGGCCGGCCGCGGTGGCCGTGCGGTTCTAGGCGCTGCAGTCCGGGACTGCTACGGTCGCAGGTTCGAATCCTGCCTCGGGCATGGATGTGTATGATGTCTTTAGGTTAGTTAGGTTTACGTAGTTCTAAGTTCTAGGGGACTGATGACCTAAGATGTTAAGTCCCATAGTGCTCAGAGCCATTTGAACCATTTGTTTCGTTGTTTCGCATGCCCTTCATCCGATCAGACCTCATGCGAAGTTTGCATTTTGGGGTTTATAAGGGACCATGTGTATGTGCCTCCGCTACCAGCTGATCTACCAGCCTTAAGGAACAGGACTGAAGCAGTTGTTGCAACATTTACTCCAGACACACTGATCAAGATTTGGGAAAGACTGGCCTGTCTACTCGTTGTGTGCCGCTTGACGAATGCTACTCCAACTGACCATGTGAAAAAAAAAATACTGTTTGAGTTGCTCTTTGATGTACTGTATGGTGAATGTAATAAATGCTACAAAGCTTTAAACCCCGTTGTTCATTTTGAGACACCGGGCACATATGAGACATAACATTTATATAAACTTAAGATAGGCAAATACTATTAAATATATTCTAGCAGCAGTGTTGTGTAACTAAATATACAGCGTAATTCAAAATCAAGCGAGCTCTTATTTAAATCAAATTGTGGCACAGATTTTTCCTAGGTTCACCCATCAAATCTTCAGCATCCTCCTGTAGCACTGCATTTCAATATGTTCTATTTTCTTCTTTGCTGACCAGAGTCCAAACTCTTAAGGATAAAATAAGTTTTAAATTTTTATAGAATGACAAAAAAAATCTCTTTTCCAGAGATGCTTTTCTTGCTGACGAAAGATTATTTTTATACCCTACCTACTTAGGCCATGAGGAATTATTTTGTTAACCGAATAACAGAATTCATCTCCCCCTTTTAGTATCTCATTTCATATCTCATTCCCTCAGCATCACATGACTTAATTCCACTACACCAAATTACTGCTGTTTTACTGCTCCTGAACAGCTGATACCCTCTATTCATGACACAATAAAATCCTTTCTGCTGATCTTCCAAGTACTTTGCAGTTTGACAGAGATGCAATATCATCTCGAAGCGTCAATGCTTCAATTTCTTCTCCCTTTAATGTTCATTCTAAATTTCTCCTTAGTTTACTTCACAATTTGCTTAAAGTACATACTGGGATAGAAAGTCAATTTGGTTTTTCCTGATAACAATATTCTCCTTGATAGTTCTCGGCAGGCATCTGATTGGGGGACTGCTTTATCTCAAGAATATTTTATCCGAGAGGATGGTATCACCATTAAGCCACACAGGTATACTGCTGATCTTGAATTCAGGCGTTCACAGTAACAACGAAGCGAGGCCATATTGTATAATATTACAAGTTCAGATTAGTCAGTCATCCTAACTGTTGCTCCTATACCTAGTGAAAAGGCCGCTATATGTCTTCTGATATCATACACTATGTGATGAAAAATATCCGGACGCCTGGCTGAAAATGACTTACAAGTTCGTGGCACCCTCCATCGGCTTCCACTCCCGCAGGCATACGTTCAATCAGGTGCTGGAAGGTTTCTTGGGGAACGGCAGCCCATTCTTCACGGAGAGCTGCACTGAGAAGCGGTATCGATGTCGGTCAGTGATGCCTGGCACGATGTTGGCATTCAAAAACATACCAAAAGTGTTCTATAGGATTCAGGTCAGGACTCGGAGCAGGGCAGTCCATTACACGGATGTTATTATCGTGTAACCCCTCCGCCACAGGCCGTGCATTATGAACAGGTGTTCGATAATGTAGAAAGATGCAATCGATATCCCCAAATCGCTCAACATCAAAGTAACCTGTACTGTGATAGTGCCACGCAAAACAACTAGGGATGCAAGCCCCCTCCATGAAAAACACGACCACACTATGACACCACCGCCTCCGAATTTTACTGTTGGTACTACACACGCTGGCAGATGACGTTCACCGGAAATTCATCACACCCACACCCTGTCATCGGATCGTCACTCTATGTACCGTGATTCGTCGCTCCACACAACGTTTTTCCACTGTTCAATCGTCCAATGTTTACGCTCCTTACACCAAACGAGGCGTCGTTTGGTATTTACGGGAGCGATGTGTGGCTTATGAGCTGCCGTTCGACCATGAAATCCAAGTTTTCTCACCTCCCGCCTAACTGTCATAGTACTTGCAGTGGATCCTGATGCAGTTTGGAATTCCTGTGTGATGGTCTGAATAGATTTCTACCTATTACACATTACAACCCTCTTCAACTATCGGTGTTCTCTGTCAGTAAACAGACGAGTTCGTCCTGTACGCTTTTGTGCTGTACGTGTGTCCCTTCACGTTTCCATTACACCATCACATCGAAAACAGTGGACCTAGGGATATTAAGGAGCGTGGAAATTTCGCGTACAGACGTAGGAGACAAGTGACACCCAATCACCCGACCGCGTTAGAAAGTCCGTGAGTTTCGCGGAGCGTCCCGTTCTGTTCTCGCTGATATGGAGTACCTGGCACTAGGTGGCAGCACAATGCACCCAATATGAAAACCGTATTTTTTGAGGGCGACCGGATACTTTTGATCATATAGTTTGTGTTAATCCGGTCTCTTTGCAGACACCCATTCGACGTGATTTCACCTACGGTCTTGCCGGCTGTGCCGTTGAGGCACACAATTCACCATGTAAGGTCCATTGGTTCTTGGTGTGTGTGTGACTGAGGGGGGGAGGGTGCGAGGGGGGAACTTTGACATACGCCTTGTCCAAATGAATTGGTCCTAGCGAAAAAGACAGCGATCTGTGTACTTTACGGAGTGCAGACATTGTGTTGACGGTCTTGTGGAAGGCGTCGTATTCTCACACGATTATTGCAACAGGAAACACATGTCTCGGACAATGAGATATATCCCCATTATTTTATGTCATTTAATTTGGTACCGACGGAAATTTTTTGCGTAAACAACACATCTGATATAAATAATCAGCTGCAGGGCCTGTTGCCAGACATTGTGCTACAGATGGTGTACTTAGAATTAAATGTGTCTTAGCCAGCATTCCAGTTACTTGTCAGCTCATATTCCCACCTACTCTGCTCTACAACTTCGTCAAAATTTCAAAGAATCGTTATTTGGACAAGATAACGCTTATTTATCTTCTTATGTGTTCAGCGTCATTTATTCATGTTGGCACATGTTATTAACGATAGTTTTTACATCTGATCCTAGACGGTAAATCACAAACTCTGATTTTACTCAACTTCTCTTATAGCATCATCGTTCTCCATTTTCTGAGCATTACATCTACGAAATGAATTTTCACTTATCTCCAGCACTGGATACCTATTTTTACTCCTTTCTTGTGATATTGGTTTCTATAGCACACAAATTAAATAAACAGGGAGAAATGGGCTAGCCTTGCCGGACGCTTTTTCTTATGTCAGCTTGTTTATTAAGGTCATATATACACAGCCGGAAAAAATAGTACTGTCTTCTAGTTTCCAGTTCGATCAAGATTAACTGTTGCAACAGAGCATATGGATTACATGAAATGATTACATTTCCAGATCAATAGTACAAGAGGTTCTAAAGTAGCAAGAATCGACCCATGCTGAAACACCCATATTAGTCAAATGGTATGGCCTCCATGTCCAGCAATGAATACTGTCCTAGTATACGTTATGCCACGCCAGCTCGACCTGTTCATGTCGCTCTGTAAGAGTTCTTGATTAACGAGTTGCACACGTCACTTATCATCGTAGCATACCCCACAAACGCTCGAGTGGAGAAAAGTTCGGAGATCATGCTGTCCAGGAAAGTTGCTGCACGTTCTACAGAGAATACTGAGTTTCGCAGGCAGTGTACAGGCGAGCGTTATCCTGTTGGAGCAACGCATCACCTTCCTGTTACAAGCACGGCAATTGCATGGGTCTAACAGCATTCTGCATGTACCGAGCGCTGGTTAGTACTGCCTCCAGAAACATCTGATGTGAATCAGAGTTGTAGCTTATCGCACGAGAAACCATAAGGCCTAGGGTGGGGCCAGAGTGTCCTCGACGAATGCAGTTTACGAGACAGCAGGCACCATATCTACATCGTACCCGAAAATGACTATCACTTGCGTGCATGCAGAACCTGATTTCATCGCTGACGACCAAGACGCGCCATTCCGAAAAAATGGTTCAAATGGCTCTGAACACTATGGGACTCAACTGCTGTGGTCATAAGTCCCCTAGAACTTAGAGCTACTTAAACCTAACTAACCTAAGGACATCACACACACCCATGCCCGAGGCAGGATTCGAACCTGCGACCGTAGCGGTCGTGCGGTTCCGGACTGTAGCGCCTTTAACCGCTCGGCCACTCCGGCCGGCTCGCCATTCCGACTTCCAAGTGATCCTCTGACGGCCTAGTCGACCCCTGCACGCCGATGCTAAGACGAGAGTGGAATACTCGGTAGAAGTGTACGTCCCGTAGTCCCACTGTTGATAACCAGTTGGCAACAGTCCGTGTTACACGTCTGGGCTCACAATCTCTCTTATGTGTGCTGTGGTAGCTGTACCTCTGCCACTGTTGCCATTACAATACGAGAATCCTGGTGGGCGTCTGTGCTGCTTGGACGTCCAGAACTTCGTCTGTGAGTGTTAAAATGTTCACCTGACCACTCATACCAACATCGTTGCACAACTGGCGCAGCACGTGCTACTCGTGTGGCAGTTCTCCGAAAGGACCATACCGCCGCTCGGGAGGGCACGATTTGACCCCTTTCAAACGCGCACACGTGACTGTAGGAGGCGCGAGTGCGACCCCAGTGGCATGGTTGCCTGCTTGCTCCACACGTCTGCACCACACTGAGCCTTCTGGATGTGAGTATTCCGTATTAAATGGTACACACAGATGGCGCTCTGGCAGCTACGCCGCTACGATGAAACCATTATCAACACGCTTACTACTCCCATGTGCCACATGGTGTTGTCGAATCAAAATCGACGCCATCTTTCCCGGTGTACTAATTTTTTTCCGGCAGTATAGTTATGAAATTTCATTTTTGTATAACTCTACGAAGCTCAGTCTTACTTTATACAAGCTTTTTTTCTTTTATCCAATAATATTTGCCGCTTCACTCCGTTCAAAGCCTTTTGTAAGGTAATGATGTTCTTGTTCATTTCAGTCACTCTTTCTAATATAATTCGTAATGCTATTAAAGCTTCTCTTGTTCCTTTTCCTTATCTGTATCTAAATTAGACTTCGCTTCAATCTTGGAGAGTCTGCCGTTTTTAAAGCTGCATTTTTGAAGCATGTGAGGGAAATGTCAGGATTACGTAATTTGAATATCCATTGGCATTTCCTTTCGTAAGCGTGGTTTATTGTTGTAAATTCCCTTAATAGTGTTTCATCCCTTTGCATACTTCACACTGCTTCCTTTTGTTAATCTCCAGCACGTGTAACGGAACTGAAATGATGGTGGGCTGACAGTAATTTGGAGCCCGCGCGTCGGAAATGGGCACGCTTGTGTGAGACTGCCAGGGAGTGCACCCTGATGCCATCTATTGGCGAAACTGGGAATTAGCGCTGCCTGTCAGACAATGCACTAAGCTCTCGGAGTCAAATGTATTCTTTTTCTTGGTAATTATAAGTTATTACTGTATAATTTAATGTTGTAAAGCGCTAATAGTAAATTATTATGACTGGTATGGACTCCAGGGTAGTAAATATAAATATTCTTAAATACTAAATGATTTCGGTAAAAAGGTGGTAGAGGAACGCCCCCACTCTTGGTGATACGAGCGTAACTAGGGGTAGCTGGAGACACAGGGACTGAACAATGGAATGGCCTGGGGAGTGTTGAAGTGATCGGACGTGCGTAACTGTGCTCACGCAAAAGTGATTGCGCAACAGCGAAGAGGCGAATATCGTCGCCGTTTTTGGAGTAAAACGCGACGAATGGTTGTTGAAGCCGCCTCTACGCCACTGCGGCTGATTGTAAGAGTTCCTGTGCCCAGATTTTATGGCGGACGTGCAGTAGCTTATACGAGTGCTACAGCTCATAGTTCCAGCCGCCATTAAGGGCATGAGGCGTGAAGAGCTGCGTTAGCCACATGCATCTCACCACCAGCACCGACACGTCTACCCAAGGCAAGACTGCTTGCAATTGTTAAGTCGAACTTTGTATACATGTAAAAGGAGAATACCAGTTTTCTTTTATGCAAGTGCAGAGGACAGAATATAGTAATGAGTAAAATTACGACGCATGTTGTTCATTGTAAAGTGTAGTAACCTCAAACATAGTATAGTGAAATCAGACTGAGGCCACCATCGCCTCTTTCATTTACAATTCTTTTGGTTGTAGAATACTTTAGCGTATAAGAATGTTGAAAAGAGCAATGGTCACACCAGAATGAGTCGCCTATTTTTAGTTACTTAAATTTTTCTGAGCAACCTTTCAAGTAAAGTCACTTAACTAATTCTGTATCAATGGTCCAAAGAGTAATATCCAAAATCATTAAATAAGTTGAAGGATAGAATTTTGTTAACCGAAGTTGCATAACCTGTCTTGGTAGTAATTACCAAGCCAACTCACAGAAATTGAGAGAGTATTTGCTTTGTAGAATCATCTAGAATGATCAGAAATAGTAATATTCAGAATTAAGTTTAAGTTCAACTCAAGCCATTTCACTTTGAAACGAGCCCAAAAATTGATTTATTCTTTTGCTCCTTCAGAGCTGGCGACCGTAGTTATAAGTATTTTCAGGAGGATTCGACGGTAAGTCTGCTGCTCTCGTCGTGCTGATAGGATTATCCACTGCTGCTAGCAGTGGTGATTGGATACATAAGCTCACTACCAAGTTAAGTGGGTCAGGTAGGCAGTGTTACCGTGTGAACTGTAGGGCACTGTAGGCCGTGGATCGAACCCGTTCAGTCATCACAGCTCTTAGGGAAATAGTCCGGTTAGGAGTGTACTAATCATTAGGTAAATACTGGCGAGTAACGGTCAAAAATGTAAACGCAAGTGAATTTAGCAAGGTCCACGTAGCACCTAGTTAATGTGGTGCAATGGCGAGGGTAGGAGTGGAGTAAAAGTGAGCTGAGCTTGTGGCAGCTGTGCTGGGTTCAAATATTAACTACGTGAATTCACTACTGCCTCTTACCATTGGGACTGAGCTATTTACAGTTAAAATACGTAGCAGTAAGCGCAAAAGCGTGACAGCTACAAGTCCGTATTGGTTTTATACATACGGAAATGGGAAGTGGGTCATTCCGTCAGTGGAGGGGGTTAAAACAACCGAGTCAGTGGAGAACATACCCCATTTACTGATGGAAAGATTCAGCGGTTCGGTCGCACACGCCTTAATAAGTGAGAAGGAATATTGTCTGTCCTTGTCACTTGCTTGTTCTTCAGCTTCTTCTAAGAAGATTCGATTTTTGGTGTGTCAGTTTGTAAGGGATCCACAAGCCTTTACGTAAAGATAAATATAAGTTTGCCTCACACAGGTCGAGTTATGCTTCGACATCGATAGTCGAGCACCGCCAGCGCCAGTGAGATACAGCAATTGTTAGTAAGTGAAGTGCAGGCAGTGTGCAGGGAAGTGTCGCGAAGAGAGCTCTAAGCGAGCACGACGTAGTGTAATGGATGAAGGCCGCCCGTAGTTCGTATTCTCGACTGAGCGAGTTGACCGTCACCAATTTACCGATCGTCACAAAATAGTTTATTTTGAAGTGTTTTATTAAGTATCTACAGTGTACCGTGATTGTACGTTCTGCGTCGCCCGCACTGGCCACCTCTGCAGTGAAGACTGTGATGTGTTTGTGCTAATTAATGCTATAACGTGTGAAGGTGCCACAGAGTGACCTTGTGATGAGAATAACCATCATTAAATTGCTTCACATTTGAGTAAAATCAAGAATATAGCAATTAATTATAGCTGAACACCGTACGATACAACCTTATTGGTTTTGTTAATACAATATTCAGCGGCAGAAACGCTGATACGAAACAACTCCCACAACAGTATTTCCCCTTATCATTAGAATACTGTCAATATAACTCATTTATTACTCTCCTTCTTAGTGATTACTAATATCCATAGCAATCGGTAGTGTTTCAAAATGGTGTTCTTATGAATTAGTTCAAAAAATGGTTCAAATGGCTCTGAGCACTATGCGACTTAACTTCTGAGGTCATCAGTCGCCTAGAACTTAGAACTAATTAAACCTAACTAACCTAAGAACATCACACACATCCATGCCCGAGGCAGGATTCGAACCTGCGACCGTAGCGGTCACGCAGTTCCAGACTGAAGCGCCTTTAACCGCACGGCCACACCGGCCGGCTATGAATTAGTTATTACAGTTTCTATCATCATCTGCTTTTGTTAGACCTTGTTCTGTATCACTGCTTATTTGTCTCGTCGAGCTATTTTTTTACGATAGTTATTAATTACATACTGTTTGATTTCTGTGTATCTGTCAAAGTGGCATTTTACAAATTAATCTTTCTTCCTGGAAGACTAATATTGATACTAAGTAACAAAGCAACAGCACTGAAGAAGCAGAACACATGTTTTAGTCAGAATTTCATGGATCTGTAAAGTGTGGTAATTTTCCTGAGACGACGTGGCATTTCTATTTCAGGAAGGAGATCCGCGTGTCCGATGTTCGAGCCGGTACCAACAGTGTGAGAAATGATAGTGGTGTACTCATCCACGTCAGCGAATTCGTCTTCCACGATAATTACCATTACGACTACATAAACGATGTAGCTCTGATTAAGGTAAATGCCAGACTCCTGTATGCACAGGGCATCAGTACGTGGAAGAAGTTTTTGGTTCAGCGTTGCATGATTTGTCAGAGGATAAGACGTATAGATGTGGTCCTTGATAGTACATACTATTTCAATAGAGATTATTTACTTGAAAGGAGATGAAATAAATGCTACTATTTGAGTTCTCTTTTAAACTTTGTGTAGTATTGCTCTCCTTCCATTATCACTTCGCAGATATATTGTCAGTATAGACACATTAGCACTGACTGTCTCAATACCAGCTTTAAAAGTTAATGTCGTGCTCTTGTGCCTGTATATGAGTGTAACGAGAACGGAAGATCTTTCACGCGCTAACGTCACCATTAATTCATAACCACTTAGAAAATATAAAGTTAAATCTTTTCCAGTTATATGTGTTGTGACCACATGAAACCAATTTCATGTTTCACAACTGTGGGTTCTTTTATTGCTCTGAGAGAAGGCTCATCAAACTAGAACACATGAAATGGTAGTTCACTTAACAGATATACTTGACTTTGATTCACTTCTTCGCTCCAGGAGTACAGGCTAATTTACAACTGTAACGAACCAGCGAAGCATCACTTGATGCACAATTAACAGACTCTTCTCTTGCAGTACAATGGTCAACTTTATGATGTACATTTTATCAGAAACTTTAACTACTTGTTGGTCTTAGACGATGATGTTGACTGCTGTATCTGAGGCCTCGAAATGTGCTGAGATCACGCTTGCTCAACTCTGTATTGATCTGTGTGTGAGGGCGCTGCTGTTGCGGGTAGGGGAGGCGTGATCTTCAGGAGCCCATCCCATATACCGTTGCGGAATGCAGCCAGCCGTCACTAGTGTCTGTGGTATCGATTCACGTTGCCAACTTTTGCGTGGCAACGTGATCTCTGTGACATATTACAACATGTGTGTAGCCCTTGTAAACATCGAAGTTTACACACCACAGTGCTGCAGCGTGCCGCTAGGAAAGCCTAAACAATATGGATCAATCTACTGATGGCAAGGAGACGGGCTGCGCCATTTAACTTTGTGCCGTCTCCTCTAGTGGCATGCTACAGTACTGTAGCGCAAGGATGTAATTGTGTACATGGGCTGCAAATATCTACCTGCAAGCATACAAAAACAGTTCCTGTGGTGTCACCGCCAGACACCACACTTGCTAGGTGGTAACCTTTAAATCGGCCGCGGTCCTTCAGTATACGACGGACCCGCGTGTCGCCACTGTCAGTGATGGCAGACCGAGCGCCGCCACATGGCAGGTCTAGAGACACGTCCTAGCACTCGTCCCAGTTGTACAGCCAACTTAGCCAGAGATGGATCCCATCCTCGTCGCCATATGAAGTGTTGGCAGAAGAGCCAACACTGTGTTGCTAGAGGAGGCCGAAATTCACGCGTTTAATTACACGCTGACTGGCTTGAGGTCTGGAACAGTTAAGGGAATTAATAGTAGCAAATAAAGTACGTAGTTGATATAATACTTAACTTTAATCCACAATTGGTGTACATCGCTCTTGACTGTACATGTTATAATCTCAATATCAAATGCTATGGCGCCTTGCTAGGTCGTAGCAAATGACGTAGCTGAAGGCTATGCTAACTATCGTCTCGGCAAATGAGAGCGTAGTTGTCAGTGATCCATCTCTGGCTAAGTCGGCTGTACAACTGGGACGAGTGCTAGGACGTGTCTCTAGACCTGCCGTGTGGCGGCGCTCGGTCTGCCATCACTCACAGTGGCGACACGCGGGTCCGTCGTATACTAACGGACCGCGGCCGATTTAAAGGCTACCACCTAGCAAGTGTGGTGTCTGGCGGTGACACCACATTAGATTTAAAACTTGCTTTGCTACCCGTCAGACTTTTTATGTTACTGGGAAAATGATCAAAAATTTTTTGTTGGTGCATACTGAACTCCTTTTTGAGCCACTGAGAGCTTCAAAAATGGGCAATAAAGGTTATTTTTCCCTCTAGTGTTGTAGGTATGAACATCACTGTTCTTCTCAAATTGTGATGGACTATTTATGGCGAATTTCATTGGCGAATATGTATATTGTGTCCGCGCATTTTAAGTGTCTAGTTCCTTGAAGAGGTATCTGCGTCAACACTTATTATTCTCATTGATCGCTTTTGTGCAATCAATACTTTATTTGTAAGCGATGAGCTTCCTCAGAAATTTATTCTGTACGACATTATTGGGTGGAAATATGAGTAACATGTCAGGAAGTTGATTCATTTGATTACAAGATTAGAAATTACACTAAGAGATAAAGTAGCTGAACTTGACTGTCTGAGAAGCTCGGTAAAATCCTTCTTCTAGTTCAATGCGTACACCCAAAACTTTGGAGCCTTTTACCTTGTTTAATGACAATTGCAACGTCAGTTGTTGGTACTACTCTGTTGTACAGAACTCAATGTTGCGTGATTTTTTTCGAAATTTAGGGAGAGTCCGTTTTCAAAGAATCACTAAATAATTCTGTGGAAAATATCATTTGCCTACTCTTTTGTTGCTTTTTATGTAATGGGATTTATTATAATAATAGTATGGTCTGCAAAAGGTACCAGGTTTTCCTTGTTGAATGTTAAGTGGAAGGTCATTTATATGCGTAAGGAATAGGAGGGAACCGAAAACTGAATCCTATGAGACTCACTTTGTGATCCTTTCCCCAGTCTCTAAAATTTTCACCTTTCCAACATTGTCTGGATTATTCAGCACAACTATTTGCATTCTGTTTGTTAAGTATGGTTCAAACCAGTTGTGTATAAAGCCATCAAGTCCATAAAACTTGAGTTTTTATAAGAGAGGGTCCTGATCTACCTAATAAAATGCCTTGGAAAAATCACAAAAAATGCCAACTTGCAATATACTATTATTTTAGCATTGTAATATTTGATGAATGATTGTATAAATAGCTTTGTCAGTCCAGCAACCCTTCGGGAATCGAAACTGTGCTATGCTAAGTAGATTGTTCCCACTAAAGTGTGCGAATACTTTTAAGAATACTACTTTTTCGAATATTTTGGAAAAAGATGTCGCCAAGGAAGTTAGATAACAATTTTTAAGTCTGTCTTATCACTTTCTTATCAAGTGGTTTAATAATTGCGTATTTTAACCCACATGGAGAAATTTCCTGTGGCAGTGATGTATTGCATGTACCATTAAGGATATTATTGATTAATTTGGAATAAATTTTCACAATTCTGTTTGAAATTCCATCAACCCTACAAGAGCTTTTGTATTTTAGAATTTTTATAATCATGGTAATTTCACTGAAGGATGTTGGTGGTAGTTTTAGTTGTTTTCTGGAATGACACTGTTAATAAATTCTCTTGCTGCTTTAACTGAACTACTTAATCCTATATTTGCTGCTGCCTTTAGAAAGTGATTGTTGAAAGCACTTGGAACTTGGAAATTATCAGTCACAACATTGATAATTTACTTTGTTAGGAAGTCTTGTATACAAACTGGCTGTTCCGTCTTTCGTACGACACAGTTCCATATATCTTGCTATTGGCACTATTTTTTCTGTTAGAACATGCAAACTTCTGGAAATTTTGACGAATTTCCTCACAATACTACAGTATCTGTTGTAGTTTGCAAGTTATGTCGATCTAGTCTTACTTTGGCCTTGTATTGTTAATAGTTAACCGTTCATCTGGGCTTCGATGCACTCTGTGACAATATTAATGTGCAGCACTTGACATACACTTGGATGTACACAGTGAATGCATGTAGATTATATGTACATTGTAGTGTACAGCTATTGCATTGGTATTCTTGCAATGTATATCAAAGCCGTATTTTCAGATGCTACACTGTAAGGGAATATAATCGTCTATTAACTTACGTCATACTGTTCTGAAACTGTAAACGCTCTACCTTTCGTAGAGAACTGGCATCACACAACATGACAACGAAATTGTTTCTTTAATGCTTTACGACTCCATGTAAAAGATTTTACTTAAGATCTAACTTCAGTTACACTTTTTTAAATGTACACTACTGGCCATTAAAATTGCTACACTACGAAGATGACGTGCTTCAGACGCGAAATTTAACCGACAGGAAGAAGATGCTGTGATATGCAAATGATTAGCTTTTCAGAGCATTCACACAAGGTTGGCGCCGATGGCGACACCTACAACGTGCTGACATGAGGAAAGTTTCCAATCGATTCCTCATACACAAACAGCAGTTGACCGGCGTTGCCTGGTCAAACGTTGTTGTGATGCCTCGTGTAAGGAGGAGAAATGCGTACCATCACTTTTCCGGCTTTGATAAAGGTCGGATTGTAGCCTATCGCGATTGCGGTTTATCGTATCGCGACATTGCTGCTCGCGTTGGTCGAGATCCAATGACTGTTAGCAGAATATGGAATCGGTGGTTTCAGGAGGGTTATATGGAACGCCGTGCTGGATCCCAACGGCCTCGTATCACTAGCAGTCGAGATGACAGGCATCTTATCCGCATGGCTGTAACGGACCGTGCAGCCACGTCTCGATCCCTGAGTCAACAGATGGGAACGTTAGCAAGACAACAACCATCTGCACGAACAGTTCGACGACATTCGCAGCAGCATGGACTATCAGCTCAGAGACCATGGCTGCGGTTACCCTTGACGCTGCATCACAGACAGGATCGCCGGCGATGGTGCACTCAACAACGAACCTGGGTGCACGAATGGCAAACCGTCATTTTTTCGGATGAATCCAGGTTCTGTTTACAGCATTATGATGGTCGCATCCGTGTTTGGCGACATCGTCGTGAACGCACATTGGAAGGGTGTATTCGTCATCGCCATACTGGCGTATCACCCGTGGTGATGGTATGGGGTGCCGTTGGTTACACGTCTCGGTCATCTCTTGTTCGCATTGACGGCACTTTAAACAGTGGACGTTACTTTCCAGATGTGTTACGACCCGTGGCTCTACCCTTCATTCGATCCCTGCGAAACCCTACATTTCAGCAGGACGACCACATGTTGCAGGTCCTGTACGGGCCTTTCTGGATATAGAAAATGTTCGACTGCTACTCTGGCCAGCACATTCAGTAGATTTCTCACCAATTGAAAACGTCTGGTCAATGGTGGCCGAGCAACTGGCTCGTCACAATATGTCAGTCACTACTCTTAATGAATTGTGGTATCGTGTTGAAGTTGCATGGGCAGCTGTACCTGTACACGCCATCCAAGCTCTGTTTGACTCAATGCCCAGGCGTATCAAGGTGGTTGTTCTGGGTGCTGATTTCTGAGGATCTATGCACCCAAATTGCGTGAAAATGTAATCACATGTCAGTTCTAGTATAATATATTTGTCCAATGAATACCCCTTTATTATCTGCATTTCTTCTTGGTGCATCAATTTTAATGGCCAATAGTGTAATTAGTTTCTTAATTTGTTATTTTAGGGATCATAAAATTGACTCTCATAATTTTGCTAAGATTGGTCTGGACTCCTGCGATACATCTGTAGTTTACTCTGAACTCTACTCCATTTTCTTAACTATCAAGTGACGTCATGCATAGAAACGAACAACCCTGCACAGCACAACACATACACTTCATAAACTGGCTGTTCACGCCATCTATAGTCAGGTCAAATAACTAACGAGATTCCCATCAAGGGCTATCCGCTTTCACGTGAGTATTTTATTTTTTTAAATATATGTATACTAGATACTTAGCTGCATGGTTACAAATTCCATGGATTACTTGCATGATTTGTTAATGGAAATGGTGTACATATACTCAGTCGGCAGTATGTGTGTACATGATTAGTTCTAACTTTAACGAACGTATATATTTCTCAGTTATCCTCATTCAACTACCCTTGTAAACCAACTGTTTCTTTATTGGCTGCTCATTCTTAAATAAAAATTTGTCACTGGAACAGAAGGAACTGTCCAGATGAAATGATTTTAGATGGATTTAAAACTTGTATTGCTACATGCCAAACATTTTATGTGATCGGTAAAAATTATCAACAATTTTGTTGATTCTTTTTATACTACTTTCTCAGCCACTGACAGCTTTGATAATAAGTAATAAATGTCATGTTTTCTTTTAGCTTTGTAGGTATGGACATCACTTCTCTTCTCAAATTTTCGTAGATTATTTATGACGAATTTCAGGAGCGAATATAGGTATTGTGACGGCGCAGATAAAACGCGTAACTCCTGGAAGAGCGCCTGCGTGTTATTCTCATTGCTCACTTTTGTGTAATCAACACTCTATAAAGTTGCCGAATAAAACTATTGCATAAGACTTTATTGTGTGGAAATTTGCAAAACATGTCATGGAACTGATTCGCTTGTCTTCGAGACAAAAATTATACGAAGAGCAAAAGGAGCTAAAAGTAATTGTCTGAGTAGCTCCATTATATGCTTTCCCCAGTTCAAGTGAACATCAGTATCTACATCCAAAATTTCGGAATATTATATCCTGTTTAGTGACTGCGCAATGGCCTTGCCGCAATGGTAGCACCGGTTCCTGTGAGATCAGCCGTAGTTAAGCGCTGTCGGGCGAGGTCGGCACTTGGATGGGTGACCATCCAGGCCACCATGCGCTGTTGCCATTTTTCGGGGTGCACTTAGCCTCGTGATGCCAATTGAGGAGCTACTCGACCGAATAGTAGCGGCTTCGGCCAAGAATACCATCATAACGACCAGGAGAGCGGTGTGCTGACTAGAGATGGGCAAAACTATTCTTTTCAGAGATTGGATCAGAACTGTTCACTCCCTGAAATGAATTAGCTCTTTTTCATGACTCACCACTCATTTACAATAGAAAATAAATGGAAGGCTCATTGCCCTTTAAACTTGATTTATACCAGTACTATACCTGTATTTTGATCTTATTTGATCCTATTTTGAAGTAACACAGATAATGAGTAAGAATTTTGTATTGTTTATTGAAATTTCCACGATATGACAAAGTTTTTGATTATTGATTTATTTTGCACTATCGTGGTTTTTTGGGTGATCAGAAAATGTTGTAACTTGAGATTTACATTAACAATATATTCGGCTATAATGTATTAATATTTCATTAACCTCATACAAATACATCGCAAGCCATATATTTTTAAAGTGAACGTTTCCTTCCGAAGACGCCTAAAACCGCAAAATCCGTACCAGAATAAGAAAAAAAAATATAAATTTGACTGTAAAACGAAAGTGCTGCATATAGCCTTACGCAGAATAAAACAAGGAAAATATTGGTGTATCACATTTTGCGATACGTTTATCGGTTCGCTCGTAATTAAAGCGTAAATTCGAGTGTCCATAATAAAAATCCTATAGTAAGAGGAGTCATCAGGAACTTAATCTAATCAGTTTAAACAAATAAAAATTAAATAAAACAATTGATGTATACATAACATAATAATGTAATATACATAGCGGTATTACTACGAAGAACAATATCCAGTAGGGACGAACTCCGATGCAGAGGCGCTGAGTCGAGCAGGTCGAGCTGCGAGCTGTATTACTGCGTGAGCTGAGACCGCAGAGACCAGAGTGACACCTGAGTCGCTTTGCTCAACGCTCTGGCTAGAGTCGAGACGGTGGGGTGAGCGTTGAGCGGGCGAGTTCCGAGGGTGGGGGAAGCGGTGAACTCACCCGCTCCGAGACAAATCGTCCGTTCCCTTGCGAGCAGGTTGTTGCAAGTAGTTCCTATGTTATCCGCTAGGTGGCTCTCTGTCCTGTTGCTCGCATCAACTGCCCAGAGGGCAGGACGTGCGACTGAAACGATCGCCGACAGAGTGCGATGCGAAGTTAAGCTGCGCCAGACGGCAGAGGAAGCACAGGGACGGCACGGCATATGTGAAACACAAATTCCAATGGGGCACTCACTGCACGATGCAGGCAGCCGAGGCAGAAGCAGGGCAGAGGCCGGCGCTGGCTGTGTTGTGTGGCGTGCACTGTGCTCTGACCAGCAGAGGTGCCGCTGATATGCTCCGTCTCTCTCTCTCTCTCTCTCTCTCTCTCTCTCTCTCTCTCTGCCGTGGGAAACGTTTGGAGCTACCGTTCTTTTTTTCTGAATCACTCCTTTGAAAGATTCAACTCTATGAATTAGTTCAAGAGCGGATCCCCCATCTCTAGTGCTGACCCCATGCCCCTCCTATCCGCATCCTCTACTGAGGATGACACGGTGGTCGGATGGTCCCGGTAGAATACTCGTGGCCTGAAGACGGAGTGAGAGTTTAGTGACTCCTCTTCAAATGCTATATGAATTATTGGTATGACTATACGTTGTATAGAACTGAATACTATACTGTGTCTCTTAAAAATTGGGGGAATCCATTTCAAAGAACAAAGTTTCTAAGTTATAATTATGAAAAATGTCTCCCAGATATTCCGGGAGGTGATCTTATTTCGCCACTTGGTTTATGCGAGGTTACTGAGGCACTCTTGTGCAGTCGCGCTGTACTCAGATGTAGCAGGTTCGAATCTTGTTGAAGAGACTTTCATGATCAGCATTAGACTGATCAGCAGACCTTGTGTAAAATTCTGAGCTGATATCCAAATCTCTGATGAGTTTGTCATGGGATGGGGCTATGTAACAATATGGTTGTTGACCAGCTCTCCTTATACAGAGACTTAAAGTTTTGTGGTTCCAAAAGTGCTCTTCAGGATGTGTGGGATGCTTGCCGTGGTGTCAGCACCACCACCAATGCAAACAAAAATACTGAGGCGTCACATTTGCGTACATTAGTATTCTGTTCTAAGGGGACTTGAAATTGATGCCACACAAATTCCGTCCACCATAAAAAGGTTTGCACTAACCTAAGAGCCTCGCGAGTGTATACTCCATGTACTGAGTTCCTCTTTGTAACGCGCGCGTCTCATCACCATACTAACAATAGAATGGAAAGTGTACTAACAGTGATTCTTTTGACTGCTTTCAGCTGGTGCAGCCTCTCACCTTCGGACCCACAGTACAGCCCGTCCCTCTACCGGAACAGGGTAGACTGCTGGCGGGACCATAGCTACTGTGGTCGGATGGGGAGCTACAGAGGTGAGCCAGTGTCAAGCACAAGAATAACTGAAATGAAGTGTTAGTGAAATGCTGTACGCAGGAACAAAACAGAACGGATTTCTATGACCTTTACTGTTGCACCGCATGTCACTGTGTTACCATCTCACAGAGTTACCACAAAACCTGTATTATATACCTCTGTCTAGATACTGTACATGAAGGTACAGTGATAGTTAACGATGATAATAATTATCCAGTTAAAGGGACTAAATATTTCGGTTTTCAGTCTCCCCTTCCACTGGAAACTCAGGTAAAATGATGTGAAACAGGGAAAGAAGAACGATTAGCTCCAGCGCTTTTGACTTTATCATAGAGGTAGAATTTCTCGTGACAGTAACTTCAGTCAGATGGTAACAACTGAGTTATTACTCTGGAGACTCCCACGGCTGGTATCTATGGCAATAAGCGCATCGTCCGCATCTGTCCCACACCAAAATCACGGAAGGATACACCAAGGAAAGTCATCACATTTAGTATGACTAACATGAGGGGAACTTAACAGGTCAAACAGTAAAATAAATAAAATGTGCATGTACAAATCCGTAAATGCATTGCAATTCAGGTGGAGAAAGCAGCTGGAGGTCACGTGGGACACACGCCGTAATGAGAATCACTATGTGTAAGAAAAGTATACTGGTAGAAAAACAGCATACAAACTAAGTGTGCTAAGTCAACTGTTTGACACGGAAAATGGGTCAACACTATCTCCCGAATAGCCGTCTGCCAACAAGCACAGAATCAAATCAGAATTTAGGAGGCCAGTTTGAGCACGAGTTCCGAAGAGATTGGTGATTCTTAATGTGAAGGATGCATCGGGATAACAGCAAAGACAGATCAACCTGCGACTGTATTTTTCCAGATGAAAGTGCTATATTCTGAAGTGGCAAAAGTCATGGAATAGCGATATGCACCTCCGCAGATGGCGGTAGTAACGCGTAGACAGGTTATGAAATGGCAGTGCATTGGCGGAGCAGTCATTTGTATTCAGGTGATTCATGTGAAAAGGTTTCCGACGTTGTTATGGCCACAGGACAGGGACTAACAAACTTTGAACGCGGAATGATAGTTCTAGCTAGAAACATGCGATATTGCATTTCGGAAATGGTTAAGGAATTCAGTATCCCGAGATCCACAGTGTAAAGAGTGTGCCGAGAATACTACATATCACGGAATACCTCTCACAACGGAGATCACAATGCCTATGGCCTTTACTGAACGACCGAGAGCAGCGGCGGTTGCGTATAGTTGTCAGTGCCAACAGACAAGCAACACTGCGTGAAATAACCGCATAAACCAATGTGAGACACACGACAAACATTTCCGTTATAACAGTGCGCCGAAATTTGACGTTAACGGTCTATGGCAGCAGAGAACCAACGTGAGAGCCTTTGCTAACACCATAACATTGCTTGGCGCGCCTCTCCTGAGCCTGTGACCGTACCAGTTGGACCATAGATGACCGGAAAACCGTGCCCTCGTCACATGAGTCGCTATTACAGTTGGTAAGAGCTGGTTCGAGTGTGGCTCATACCCCATGAAGCAATGGACTCAAGTTGTCAAGAAGGCAATGTGCAAGCTGGTGGTGGCTCCATTATGTTTACATGGAACGGACTGACTCCTCTGGTCCAAATGAACCGATTTTTGACTGGAAACGGTTATGTTCGGCTACTAAGAGACCATTTCAAGCCATTCCCAAACAACGATGGAATTTATATATATGAGAATGCGACACCTCACCGAGCCACTGTTGTTCGAGATTGGTTTGAAGAACATTCTGGACAATTCGAGAGAATGATTTGGCCAGACAGATCGCCCTACATGAATACCATCGACAATTTTTGGGACATAATCGAGAGGTCAGATCGTGCACAAAGTTCTTCACCGGCAACACTTTCGGAAGTAGGGACGGCTATAGAGGCAGTATGGCTCAGTATTTCTGAAGGGGACTTCATCAGCAACCTGTGGAGTTCATGCCATGTCGAGTTGCTGGACTACGCCGGGAAGAAGGATGTCCGACGCGTTATTATGTGGTATTCCAGGACTTTTGTAAAAAAAAAAAAAAAAAAAAGTGGTTCAAATGGCTCTGAGCACTATGGGACTTACCTTCTGAGGTCATCAGTTCCCTAGAACTCAGAACTACTTAAACATCACTAACCTAAGGACATCACACACATCCATGCCCGAGGCAGGATTCGAACCTGCGACCGTAGCGGTCGCGGGGCTTTTGTCACTTCAGTGTAATTAGTCCAACGAAGGAAATACTAAAAGATGAAATTCTCAATAATGTTTAGCAATGAGTTCTTAAATATTTTCATGCAGTTGTACTCTTTGCCAATTTTGTAAGTTCATAGTACATTCAGTTCGTTCCAAATACTGAAAAAGAATACCAACGATAAATTCATACGAAAAATATTTCAGTGAACTACTTGGAGTAATATGTATTTTGTTGTGCATGGAAACTAGAAATAGAGGACCCATATCTCTCCGAATAAGTATTAGTCACCTCCTTGACCGATTGATTGATTGAGGGGGTTATGGGACTAAACGGCGAGGTCATCAATCCCGCGCTCAGCCGCCTCCTTGAAGAGTACACCTGTTGCTATGTAGCTCTGTAGATGGCGTAGAAGTACCATTCAGTTATGTGACAGTCTATCGCTAACGTAAGTCACCAAACTGAAGTAGTGTTCATGTGACAGTCACTTGTATGGAGTTAGTGCACGAAGAGGGATCGCCGTGAGGACATTGCAGAATGTTAGAAGGGAGCTACTGTGTTTAGAGCTGCCCATGAAAGCAGGCTTAAGAGCAGCACGTTTTATAGGTTCATTTAGTGAGCGTGAAAGTGTTACAGAGATGTTCAGCCATCTACAATGGCAGACGATAGAAGAAAGGCGTTTTGCTACGAGCTGTCGTTTTCTGTCCAAATTCCGAGGGCGAACGTGCCTAGAAGAGTCAGCCAATATGTTCCTTCCTGCTACGCATGTCTTGCAAAAATGTCATGATCATAAACTTAGAGACTCGAACTCACACGGAGGCGTACCTAAATTAATTCCTCCTGGGCGTCATTCACGATGAAACAGGAGAGAAGGGAAGTGACAGTTGTACACAAAGTACCTTCCGCCACACACCGTAAAGTGGCTTGCGGCGTATAGTGGTAGATGTATATGACCACACCATGAATGAATTGGCCAGATTCGTTGGTGTATCCACACGGACTGTCTGACGTCTTTAAAAGGAGTGATGTGCCACTCGGAGCCATGTAACATGGCGTAGGTACAGTCCAATCTTACTTGGCAGGGATCAGACACGAGTATCATACCTTATCAAAGACAATTGGTTTCAAACGCGACAGGAACTCTTGGCTAGTTTCATCGCAACTCATATCCTTGCAAATGTTACTCGGGAACTACATGCAATTGACATTTGGAGTCGTTTACATTGCGAAAGGCCATTGCTGACAGGAATTCTGGTGACTGCCTCTGTCTAATTTTTTTTTTTTTTTTAAGGGTATGTGCGGTGTTGTTCATCTCCCATATGTAGCGTGATTCATGTACTGCCTACAGAATGGTTATGCTGAAAATTTCGATTAATCCTTCTGTAGAAATACGGAACATTCTCTATTCCTATTTCGGATAAATATTTTTATAATTTTACTTATTTTCCATACTTTACCTATATATTCAAAATTTTCGATTATTTATCCATATTTTCCACATCTTTATCCATTTCTTAATTCATACCCTACCCAGGTTCTTTAGCATCCACCAAGCCAAATAGAGTCTGCAAGATCACTTGCTGCAAATGGTAACCCAGAAATAGGATCTCCGTCTACACATAAGGCTAATTGACGAAGCCAGTCATCATGTAAGCTACAACTTATACACACTATGCATTTATAACTTTAGAGATCTTAAATACAGCTGATGATTACAAAAAAATATCACTCCATGGCCCCCTAACAGCGCTGACATCCATTTTTTCTCTCTTTTATGTTTATAACACAATATATTCCGTCTACAGTTGGAAAAGCTTCATACATATGCTGCAAGCTTACAAGATATGTGTAACAGTAGAGAATAATAATAATTTTCATGGAACTAACTTTAAGCAAACATAGCTCAATTATATTCTTTTATGTATTGGCCCCCAGTCCCCATCCCCAGAGATCTAATGTGAGTGGATGCACTTAAGGACGCTGCCTCAGATGTAATACTGGTGGATTCAATTCTGGACGTTACGTTGGATGTAGTGTTGGTGGATCCAGCTGAAACAAAGTCTGGGGCATAACACTGGTGGACCAACCTCAAACAGTATCCTGGGCATAACACTGTGGAATTCACTCTGAATATTATCCTGAACTTAATGCTTGTTGATCCACCCCAAACTACACTCCTGGAAATGGAAAAAAGAACACATTGACACCGGTGTGTCAGACCCACCATACTTGCTCCGGACACTGCGAGAGGGCTGTACAAGCAATGATCACACGCACGGCACAGCGGACACACCAGGAACCGCGGTGTTGGCCGTCGAATGGCGCTAGCTGCGCAGCATTTGTGCACCGCCGCCGTCAGTGTCAGCCAGTTTGCCGTGGCATGCGGAGCTCCATCGCAGTCTTTAACACTGGTAGCATGCCGCGACAGCGTGGACGTGAACCGTATGTGCAGTTGACGGACTTTGAGCGAGGGCGTATAGTGGGCATGTGGGAGGCCCGGTGGACGTACCGCCGAATTGCTCAACACGTGGGGCGTGAGGTCTCCACAGTACATCGATGTTGTCGCCAGTGGTCGGCGGAAGGTGCACGTGCCCGTCGACCTGGGACCGGACCGCAGCGACGCACGGATGCACGCCAAGACCGTAGGATCCTACGCAGTGCCGTAGGGGACCGCACCGCCACTTCCCAGCAAATTAGGGACACTGTTGCTCCTGGGGTATCGGCGAGGACCATTCGCAACCGTCTCCATGAAGCTGGGCTACGGTCCCGCACACCGTTAGGCCGTCTTCCGCTCACGCCCCAACATCGTGCAGCCCGCCTCCAGTGGTGTCGCGACAGGCGTGAATGGAAGGACGAATGGAGACGTGTCGTCTTCAGCGATGAGAGTCGCTTCTGCCTTGGTGCCAATGATGGTCGTATGCGTGTTTGGCGCCGTGCAGGTGAGCGCCACAATCAGGACTGCATACGACCGAGGCACACAGGGCCAACACCCGGCATCATGGTGTGGGGAGCGATCTCCTACACTGGCCGTACACCACTGGTGATCGTCGAGGGGACACTGAATAGTGCACGGTACATCCAAACCGTCATCGAACCCATCGTTCTACCATTCCTAGACCGGCAAGGGAACTTGCTGTTCCAACAGGACAATGCACGTCCGCATGTATCCCGTGCCACCCAACGTGCTCTAGAAGGTGTAAGTCAACTACCCTGGCCAGCAAGATCTCCGGATCTGTCCCCCATTGAGCATGTTTGGGACTGGATGAAGCGTCGTC
Source organism: Schistocerca cancellata (assembly GCF_023864275.1). Lineage (NCBI taxonomy): Eukaryota > Metazoa > Arthropoda > Insecta > Orthoptera > Acrididae > Schistocerca > Schistocerca cancellata. The sequence continues at coordinate 523,496,893 of NC_064630.1, read as the reverse complement.
TCACGCGGTCTGCACGTCCAGCACGAACGCTGGTCCAACTGAGGCGCCAGGTGGAAATGACATGGCAAGCCGTTCCACAGGACTACATCCAGCATCTCTACGATCGTCTCCATGGGAGAATAGCAGCCTGCATTGCTGCGAAAGGTGGATATACACTGTACTAGTGCCGACATTGTGCATGCTCTGTTGCCTGTGTCTATGTGCCTGTGGTTCTGTCAGTGTGATCATGTGATGTATCTGACCCCAGGAACGTGTCAATAAAGTTTCCCCTTCCTAGGACAATGAATTCACGGTGTTCTTATTTCAATTTCCAGGAGTGTATATTGTGGACCTAAATCAGATGGATCCATCGTCAAACACCAGCCTGGACTTACTGCAGGTAGACGCACTTCGTAACTACATCCCGAATGTATGCCAGACTCTCTGAGAAACCGACACACAAAATAGGGTAAATCACCTATGTTTGTTTACAATAGAAAAATTCAGTTTCTCGGACGTAATTATTTCCATACATAATTCTTGCAGATTTAGAATGTGTCTGTGTATGTGTGTGTGTGTTTGTATGTGTTTTAGCGTATATAAGGTTTGGGTTTGATAGTTAGCATTGTGTGGAGATCAGCATTGTGTGGTGACGGAAATTTTCTTTTCGGGTTATCATTTGGAGCAAAAAGAGCAACAAGTGATCTTGCAGTCACTTTGTAGAATCTCTCTGCCATGTTGAAGGGATCCAAACAATTAATGGATGCTGAAGAAACTAGGAGGGATGTGCAAAAAGAGCATAAATAGTCTTGTACATCTTTGCATAATATATGAATAAAAATATGAAAAATATGGGAAAAATTTAAAAAATTAGGAAAAATATGGAAATATTAGGAAAATATTAAAAATATATACAAATATGGATAGAAAGAAGGAGTCATTGATATGTATTGGTGCTGAATGTCTCCATGCACACACTTACAGGAAGAAACGTCTACAGCGGTAGTAATCGGAATTCTGGTTGGACTTCTGATGTAACTACTGGACAGATATAGGGGAGGGATGACAGCACATACACGTTTTAATAGCTGAAAGGTGGGACATTAAAACATAGGATGTCATTGCAAAACTGCCCTACATGTAAGCTCTACAGTATCAGCAATAGGCATATCGAAAAAAAAATTACCAAGGGAACACTGGAAACCAATTAGAGGGATCATCAGTAACCTACGGCTGCATAATACAAACCAAAGTTGGCTGACGTTAAAATTCATGTTGTAATGGATCAATTGTGTGGGTATTGCATCAGCTTCAAGGATATACATAGCTGCGATTGTTTATCAAAATTCAGTTGTTTGGTTACTTAGCATCAAACAACAGGTTCTGTGACAGGAAGACTACCAGGGAAGTGGTACTGTTATTCACAATCCATGTTTTACCTATAAAATAGGATAACACTTTTAACAGGAGTGATACAAATATCACACATAAGTTTTGTTATGTGTTTTTTTTTTCCAAATTACCTACTTGTATTTGCAATACGTTCTCTGCTCTAAGATTCTGTTGTGCTGTAAACACATAGGCATCCATTCGTTTGCTGAGCTGTCTAAGCTGCTAGTTCAATGCACAAGAATATAATAAACAAGAAAACGTTGCTGACATGCGCAAAGACCTCTAACCAGGGGTGGCAATGTTTGATTAGAAGAGTATGCTTTGTAAGATTTCTTATTATTATTATGAATGCTGTGGTATTCGCTCCCAGTAAATGCAAGATGGGAGTCTAAACAGAGGTGCAAAGGCCATGGGATACCTCCTACTTTTGTGTAGGGCCTTCTTTTGCCTCGACGAGGCGTGGACACAACAAGTCGTTGGATGTCCCCTGCAAAAATATAGCCGTCCATTATTGCGAAACTATTGCTGGTGCTGGAGTTTTTGCACGAATTGACCTCTCGACCACATCCCACAAATGTCCGAAGGGTGGCCAAATCATTGTTTGAATTGTTCAGAATGGTCTTCAAACCAATCGCAAACAATTATGGCCTGGAAACATGCGCATTGTCTTCCATAAAAATTCGGTCGTTGTCTGGGAACATGAAGTCCGTGAATGGCTACAGATGGTCTCCAAGTAGACGAAAAATAACCATTTCCAGTCAATGACCGGTTCAGTTGGACTGAGTTCATTGCACGTAAACATAGTCCACACCATTATGGAGCCACCATGAGCTTACACAGTGCGCCGTTGACAACTTGGGACCACGACATCGTGGGGTCTAACCCTACGATCGGCGATTCCCAACTGAGACCGGAACTCATCTTTCCAGGTCATGGTTTTCCAGCATCCATTCGATATGGTCATGAGCCCAGGAAAGGCGCTGAAGGCGTTGGCGTGCTGCTAGCAAAGGCATCGGTCGCCCGCTGCCATAGTCGATTAAAGCAAAATTTCACCACACTGTCCTGGTGGATACGTTCGTCGAGCGTCCCTCATTGACTTCTGCAGTTATTTCTCACAGTGTTGCTTGTTTGTTAGCACTAACAACTGTACGCAGACGCCGCTGCTCTCAGTCGTTAAGTGAAGGCAGTCAGCCATTGCGTTTTCAGTAGCGCCGTAGTGAGAGGTAACGCCTAAAATTTAGTATTCTTGGCACACTCTTGACACTGTAGATCTCGGAATACTGAATTCCCTGAGGACTGGCGAAATTAAAAGTCTCACTACCATTCCGCATTCAAAGTCTGTTAATTCCCGTCCTGCGGCCACAATCACGTCGGAAGCCTGTTCACATGACTCACCTGAGTACAAATGACAGCTCCGTCAGAGGACTGCCATTTTTTTTTATATTCCATGTTCGTAGGACCAAACTGAGGAGCGAGTCTCCATGGTCACGGAACGAGTCAGTATATGAATGTATAACAGAACATGAATCGAAACGTGTATGAATCCTAAGCAGACGACTATCCATAGGCTTATACCATGTCTACGCGATACCACCGACATGAGTGTATGCACATATCACTATCCCATGACTCTGGCACGTCATTGTATATATTTGTATTCATAAAATATTTAGATGTAATGTAACGCGCCATGACTTGAGAAAACAAAGACTGACACAAACGTGAATCTCATATTGTAAGAATTTCACAGATAAAGGTGAAAAGCGCTGTATGTTATTTACTTTCTCTGCAATTAGAGAGACATGTAATAAAAGTTATTATGAGAGCAGTTAATAAGACTACTTTCTTTCCTGCTCAGAGTTTTGACTGCTGGCGTCTTGCCTGTCTCATCGATCCTCTACTTCCGGCTGATAAATGCCGGCACGTAGGCATTCTGTACATTCTCCAGTTGCTCTCTTGCTTTCTAACGGCCATGGAGATAGTATTTCTCTCTTGCCTATTGCCTTCGTGATGACTGGGGTTGGTGTGTGGTGGCTGCTGCAGTTCTCCTAGCTATGGCGAGGCGGTTACTGGCGTATATCGGCGGCAGTGTGGTTTCAGCCGGTTTCCAGGTGTATTGTGCTGGAGATGGTTACACATAGGGGAGTGGTTCAGGCAGCTGCAGTCTCTCCTCAACTGTACAAGATACTAGTAAATAGTAATGGCTGGATGTGATCATTTGTCAGTGTGCTTCCAAAGGCACAACCAGGAAAGAATTTGCTATTAAATAATGCATTGTAGAGACAGTTCAACATTTGAAAATCAGGCATTTACATATTCCTTAGAATAGAAATGTGTTGTCTTTAGAGAAAACCAGCCAAAACTGTAAATAGCATTGGAAGATGGAGGATTTACAGAAAATGCCCAATACTTTTTTAACTTACTATAATATTTCTGCCACTATAACGACACACCCGTTTTAAAATAAGCACTATGACGTCACGCAGTAGTAATGTAACAGTTACGTAGAAGTTTATTTGTTTAAAAGTCGTGTTTGGTATCTGTTTATCATTTTAAATCTCACGAATACCGTATTTGTTGTAATTAATTCACCGTGGAAACAGATTAATGCAAATATCAGCGTATTTTGCTAAAATAATCAACTGCAGTAACTAACGTCTGTCCATCTCTTCCCGCCCCTTCTCTGCCCACGTTGTCACACCCACCCCAATAGGTGGTCACCTGTTCTAACGGCGACAGTATTTCTATTGAGATGGTACACAATATATACATACAAAATTTGGTTGAAATCAGTCCAGGGGTTTAGAAGGAGTTTTTCACACATCGCCTTGCCCGCATACCGTACTTGTAGGTCACGTATATTTAGCATATATTTGATATATTTAACACGTATTTCTACGCATATTTCACCAGTATCTCTAGCGAATTTCGTCCTGCTGTTTCTTTTCAACACAGCTCAATGTTTATGACTTTTCCTGAGCTATGTATTTCGTAGGTACATTCAGCGGCATATGTGGATACTGCACCTTCCTGGCAGATTAAATCTGTGTGTTGGACCGAAACTCGAACTCGGGACTTTCGCCGTCTGTGGACAAGTGTTCTACCAACTGAGCTAACCGAACACGACTCATGACCGATCCTCACAGCTAAATTTCCGTCACTACCTTATCTCCATCCTTCCTTCCTACCCAAGAAAAGCAGAGGTCCCGAGATCGAGTCTCCGCCCGGCATACAGTTTCGTATCAGCGCACACTCCACTGCAGAATATAAATTTCTTTCTGTATGTATGGACACTTTGTGCGAAATCTGTTGCAAATAGAGTTAGTAGCAAGTAAGTAGTAAATTAGAACGTCATACGTCATGCAGCAGTTTTCCCACGAAGCTCAGTGATTGTGAGGTCATCGTACTGTTTCATAAAATGATATAATTTTGCAGGTACATTATGTAATGTGCCTGATGCGACTATTTTACTGCATGAACATCGAAAATGTAATAGGCGATAAACTATTTCCCTTTCATCATTTTGTGGAGGTGTCAGCAAAAAATAAAGTTTCGTAACGATTTCAAATTATGTGTAAAGTTGTTTGCAAGTCATAAGTGCTCTCATTGTCAAATACTGGATGAATCAAATCTGGGTATTCACACACACAGTAGGCTACAACACTGTTTCACCCTCACCCACATCACTTTTGTAGGTAGGTTGTATTTGTCCTCACAGCGATTCTCTCTAGACTGTGTTTTGTGCACCCGCTTTGGCTGAAACCGATTCATGTAGCGTAACACGATGTCACACACAGTTCGCCTAGAGGGCCAATACTTTAATGCCGTTTTGTAGAATATGCTACGATCTCAAAAAATTATAGTATTTCAGCCACACACAGCAATGCCAAAGAATCTAATATAAGCTGTGCGAATGTTTGCCTTAATTTTGTAAGTGGGTTAACTCTGCTGCAGGCGCTCCATGATGCTTTCTTCCTCTCACTACAGCATACAGAATCAGAATGACAAGGCCCACACATTTCCTCTATTAATAAAAGGAAGGGGATGACTAGGAGGATCCCGATTCGTATTGGTACAATCTTCTAAGAGAAGCCGTATGGTCAGTATTGCCTCGCGTATTCCTGCATTTCTTCGGTATCCAAACGGACCTTCTCTGAGGTCATATTTTACCAGTTTTCCAAGTTTCCCTGTAAGGAATTTGTGTTACCATTTTGTAACCATGACATTAATCTGATAGCTCGGTAATATTCACATGTAACAGCATTTGCTTTCTTTGGAATATGACTTATCATATTCTTCTTGAAGACTCAGGGTATTCCGCCTGTCTCACACATCTTGCACACCAGATGCAAAAATTTTGTCATTGCAGGCTCGCCCAAGGCCGTCAGTAGCTCCGACGGAATATCACCTACACCCTTGGCCTTGTTTCGACTTAGGTCTTCCAGTGCACTGCCAAATTCTTCTCGCAGTATCGTATCTTCCATATTATCTTCACCTATGTCTTCTTCCATTTCTATAATACTGACTTCAAGTATGTCTCCCTTGCATGGACCCTCTGTATACTCCTTCTACATTTCAGCTTTCCCTTGTTTGCTTAGGACTGGTACTCCATCTGAGCTCTTGATATTTATACAGTTGCTTCATATCTAGGTACTTATAGAACAGTCTCTATCGAGTGTAATTTCAGTTTTCTGTCCACTGCTGGTAGTGCTCTGCTGGAAAATTTGGCCCCCACCCCACTTTATAATTTTAGCTAAGCCCTTGTTATAAAATTCAGTAATTACTATTTTATTTTCCATTGTATATTTAAATCGTAGATTGTAACAATATTTTGAGAAGGAAAGTTGCTACTTACCATACAGCAGAGATGCTGAGTCGCAGATAGGCACAAAAAAAGGATTTTCACGCTTAAAGCTTTCGGTCAATGGTCATTGTCAACAATAGACACACACACACACACACACACACACACACACACACACACACACGTACGGAAAAGCAACTCACATACACATGTCTGCTGTGTGGTGAGTAGCAACGATTGTTCTCATAACATTGTTACATTCCATCCTAGATTTTCCATTGTTTAAATCCTAGATTGGCAACACTACTCCACCAATTTGACCGCCAGGTGTCACTCCACGTGTTCTACACCTTACTTTACTCTTCATAAATCCGACGGAAAACTTGAAGAACTTTGTTTCTCTTGTCCCTCTCATGTACGCACTTTCCAGTTCTTCTCTCGTATACCTCACCAAGCTTATGTCAACGCGGTCGCTGTTTGCGTCATCCAGGAATAACTGTGTGTGCTGTTCCCCGAAATGGGACAAAAGAAAGTAGTTCCCGCATGACACCTTATATTATGGCACTTTCAAAACAGAAGCAATTTTTCGTCAGTCTAGATACTGCGTGCACCAAAAATTTGTGTTCATACTAAACATAGAAAAGTCACCCTCTGAATTCAGATTTCATGGAGAGAAGATTTGCCATTCATTTACGTTATTTCGTTATTCAATGTCCGCTTGTGGTCTCGCGGTAGCGTTCTCTCTTCCCGAGCACGGGGTCCTGGATTCGATTCCCGGCGGGGTCAGGCATTTTCACCTACCCCGAGATGACTGGGTGTTGTTGTGTCGTCTTCATCATCATCATTCATCCCCATTACGGTCGGAGGAAGGCAACGGCAAGCCACATCCATTAGGACATTGCCTAGTACGGCGGTGCGAATCTCCCGCATCTTTCCCCTACGCTCTGTCAAGAAGCATGGGACTTCATCATCATCATCATCATCATCATCATTTAATGGGGGACAGAATATAGGTACGCCAGTGCTATCCAGAGAATAATGAAGTTATCAGTCCTCAGTGGGTTGCTTATCACACAGAAAGGAAGAATATGGCAAAAATTGCAATCAAAGAAAAATATTGATGTTCATCCACATTCACCTTGTAGCCGTTTATTGAGAGGTCCTGCAGTTCACAGAAGATAAATTCACCTTCGTGCCTCATTTTATGTGTAAAATATAATTATTTTTACGTTTATTGTTAAATATATGATTATTTTGCTAGTAGCATGAGCAGTGTCATGGACTGAAATATTGTTTTCTGCAGTAACACTTAAGCAAGGTAGGTGGTGCTTCATAAAAAGTAAATGGCTAACATTTCGCAATTCTCAACAGTCAAATTCTGTGCAGATAACGTGTAAACCGCCACTTTCCACATCAGTGATATGTGAATTGGATTAATAGTTCACGGAATATGGAATTAACTGACTAACGTATTGGGAATAGACGAATGATACGTATAGGCTGTAATGGAATCTGCTGTCATCAGTGAAAGTCTGGAGGTTTCTGTGCCAGTCTACAGCATAGGCTGGCCATTCATGGTCAGTCGTAATTAGTACATATTTATTCATCACCAAACTTCTATTAAATAGTCCTAATATGTCATTCCTACCATCTGAAATGGTATCTCTGATTCTGGTAACATATGGAGCTGTATTATGTGGTGGCTGAACTGTAAACACTGAGCACATGGCATGCTATTTCTGATCTGCTTTTCCACATCACAATGTGCTTTTCACCGAAATATATCTGTAATTCATCTATTAGTTGCTCTTTTACATCCATGTCCCAACAGCACATGGTCATGTGGCTTTCATAACACTTTGGTTTGGAGTGCTTCTGGAACGAAGACATGTGTTCTAAATTTTATTGACCTGCATAGTAAACCTTCATGCATTAGAAACTGTGGCTGCTTGCTGTAGAACTGGCATTTTTCGTCAGCTGCTTGTGCCTTCCTTCATTATGTCAGACCAATCTAGGTACTTGTAACACTACGAATTTTCTACTAAGTGTTTCCACATTTGTTTGCTTAATTCCAGGCTTGTAAACTACTTCGTATCGAAAATCACTCCAGTGCCTATCCTGTCTGTTAACATGAAAGGTCTGCAGTCCCAGTAACTACTTCAGGGATTCATGATCCGAAACTACTTTAAATTTATGACCATACAGCTAACAGCAGAAACACAAAGTACTGTATATTGAAGCACCTCTCTTTTCTTTGTAGAACAGTTGTGCTTAGCCCTATTCAGCTGACATCGTGCATATGTTGCTGGATAATCCTTTCCATATGCGTTTTGGTTCGAAATGGCACCTATGGCATTGTTACTTGCATCACATTATAGTACAAATTCTTTCGTAAAATCAAGGAAAAGCAATGCAGGATTTGATTCCAGTGTCTCCTTTATATTTTGAAATGTTGTTTGACATTCTGATGTAACACCTTTCTTCAGTAATCTAATCAATGTCTGTGCAAATTTATTGGCACCGTAACCTGACCATTTATGTTCTTTACATGTGCTACAATCCATTGTATAAAAGAATACTTCTTGTCCAGAATGTCATTATTTGATAGTGGTTTTGCCAGACATAAAACTTGCTGCAGTGCATTGACATCTGCTGTAACCCAAATTAACTTACATGAGCTTGTCAGTGCTCTGTTATGTGAAATAACCTTTAATGGCCTTGTATACAGTTTGTTTGGCATTACCTTAGAAATGGATGTACCTTGTATCTTGAACATAGAAACATCTGCGACTGACGTACCCATTGATAACAAATACCTGTTGTGTTCAACTGTTTGTTGCCAAAGATCGATTTCAGTATGATACGTAACCAGAAAGTCTAATGAAACTACTACAGAAAATTCTTGTCCCACAGTTGGAAACACTTCCATTTCCTCACGAAAATTTATATTGTCCGCCTCATTCGAGCTGTGTAGTGCCTACAGAATTTATATTATTATCTCGTAATGCATGCAGTGTATATCTGAGTGTTCAGTCTCCTATCGTCCACAAAGTCCAGGCTCACAACCGATTACATGCAGCTTTGTTTCCACTATAAATCTACACTTTTTATTATTTACCCAAGCTATCAAGCAACAATCCATCTTTGTGTGTCCTCTCACAATACTGTTTTTACTGGGAATGGTTTCTGAAGAAGGGACATTCCTGCTGGCGGTTAACGCCTTGTTTTCTTGGTGCACTTGATCTGTTTCCTGAATGTACATTCCTGCGTCTTGTGCTCGATTGTAGTATTATGGTTGGCGACATTGTGCCTTCAAACAGTGGAAGAATTCTTTACCAGACATACATAATCTCTGGTCATAGTGCTCTTTTGTTGCATTGTGTACTGATTGTAAATGCATCCTGCAGCTAAATCACCAGGTATCCCATATCCACTGGACGTGAAAAAGCTGGGGAATTTCTGTTAAGAAAATGCCCAGTGCTCTGTTCTCCGCTTCCCTGAACATGACCCTATCCGCATCTGGATTTTATGTCAGCTCGTAAGTTTGAGCATCTGTTTTGCAAATCTTACCTGAAAGTGATTCTAAAATTTTATTGACATTCACGTTAAGTCATTTAGTTTTTCTCTAAAAAGCAAGCACAATTTTGATCTCTATTTCTTTGCCCTTAAGTCTTTGCTGATTCTTCAGATATGGCTGCCCTACTGAAAAGTTTTTGATAGATGACTTAGGTCTTAGCCTCGTCTTTCATGCGAAATTTGGTTATCCACAAGCATGTTTCATCTGACCAGTTTCTTAACTCTGCCACAGTTATTACATCATTTATAAAAACAGGTACTTTCTCTGTTGTGTCCTCCAAGAAAGGGCCTGTGAGATCCACTAATGAAAGATCATCAGATAAGGAAGGAACACTTATCATAGTTCTAATTTACCTAAACCTGATTGCGGTTGCTGTTCCATCGGTGAATGTTGTAACTACTGAATTAACTGTTCACTATATCCTTTCTGCTACTCAGTTTCATCTAATAATGTAGAAAAGTACTATTTAAGAGCGGCTATCGTCTCATTAGTACCAACTGTCCATGTCTGTATAATGTTTGTGCAATTTACTTTTCCTTTTATTACATGAACAAATCAGGTATAACTCTCAAAATACAAGAGATATTAACTACAGTGACTATTTGAATTAATTCTTAGATAAAATCATTGTCCAATGAAACTCTGGTCAATCATCTGCCATATGACTGTAGCTGCTAGATGTAGTGCATGTCGTAGGTATGAATTTATCACTGGGTGCCCTGTGACCTGTCAAGCCACAAATTCTAGAATGTTTGGGAAGGAGATACCTCTCATGACTATTTCTCTTACACTAAGACAAATATAGTGGTTCACTTGGCAGTCTAAAAGTTACTTTCCAGTCTTTAAGTCCTGTTGGGGATATGGCAAAATTATAATTTTCTGTGAACAAGTGATAGTGCTTTTTTCTGACTCATGCTATGGGACTGATGCAAACGTTGGTTGCTGACAAGCCTCTGTCGCCTCTGTGTGTTGGGTCATAACCACTTCCAGGGTTGAAGTCCTTCGTAGGCTTATCCAACAGTTATTTTCGCCAAGTTTATAGTGATGCTGGGGTCGACTGCTTCTGGTATCCAGTTGTTAAGAGTCACCCACATCCGCACTGGAAAGTAGTACTGTTTTAATTAGGATATGTGACCTGACGATCTGCAAAACGTCGTATTATGCAAATAAAACCAGATTATTAGCTACTCATTTTATTGTTCAATATACATCTCTGGAGCTGTGCCTTCAGCGACAGCCAGTTGTAGTGTCAATCATAATGGAATCTGCTGTCATTAGTGGCAGACTAAAGGCTCTCAATTGGTCACTGTGTCGGCCTGCAGCATAGGCGTGCGACTCTTCGTCTGGTAGGCTTCCCACACGCCGATCCGTAGGCACTTCCTGGGTGGCAGATCCACTGCGAAGGTGACGGGTCGATGCTCTACGCGGAGAGAGCTCAGTCCCTGTCAGTCTCTCCCTGTATTGCCCCATCAGGTGGACCATAGTGTCGTGTGACGTGAAGTCTGATGTCCTAATGTACGCTGATTCTGGATGACCAGTTTGGTGGGCCCTCTAGCCTGTATGATGCCAAAATATCACAGCGGCTTATGCCTGGAACTGGAATGGACTACCCATCAGTGGTAATGAGTGAATCGGTCCAATTTATTACGAGTGGTCAACGGTCTCTAGTTCTGCTGCATTTAATTTATAGATTTGTTTCAGTACCATAACTGAACCATCAGGTCCCTGACAGGAGCTACTGCGTCCTATCTAGTGCACCTTCTTTATGTTTGTTCGGTGTGCTCTTGCCTTGCGCTTTTATGCAGAGCTCATTCTCTCTCACACACAGAAGCGTCGATGTCGCTCTTTCGGTGACTGACTAACCGTGTCGAATTGTTTACGCCTTGCAGATTGCTTTATTGACACCTGTACGCCGAGCTGTGGGGACTTAGAATCCTTTCTCCTCCCATTCCCGTACTATATCGGTATATAACGGAACATTATAAGAGTCCTCTGTCAGGGCTGGAACGCAACATTCACTAATCTGTTGCCTACAACAAACATCATCATAAATTCGTCTCTTAGTAAGGTAGTCTGTACCGTAAATCCACAAGCTCTGTGGCTACCCATATAATCAGAAACATCGATGACATGAAATTATTGAAGTCTATTAAGGGTTGTTTTGATGCAGTCCTGTGGTTCGGTCGTCATCAACATGTAACAGAAGATAGAGGATTACTAGTAGAAGAGCTGAAAATTTGCGACACTAAACAATTTATTTTATTCTCTAACAAAATCAACTGTCAAGGAAATTTGCAAGAGATCACTGGAACCATATATGTTCACTATTATCAGCTGTGGCACGATGACTATTGACGAATGATCATTTAACAATTTCGTGTCCGTGCATGACAGCTCATACTGTTGCAAATTTGTACACTTTTCAACAAAAATCTAGTTCATAAGAACACATTATGCTTTTTAGTCAATGCGTCTATCTAATGAGTGATTGTAGAATCTCATGAAGGGATGCACAAAACAAACTGCCTGTAGCAGTTTCCGCCATTTTCTAGTTTTTGTTGTTGTTAGACATGAGGCTGTGTTTTGCACAACATACACTCCTGGAAATGGAAAAAAGAACACATAGACACCGGTGTGTCAGACCCACCATACTTGCTCCGGACACTGCGAGAGGGCTGTACAAGCAATGATCACACGCACGGCACAGCGGACACACCAGGAACCGCGGTGTTGGCCGTCGAATGGCGCTAGCTGCGCAGCATTTGTGCACCGCCGCCGTCAGTGTCAGCCAGTTTGCCGTGGCATACGGAGCTCCATCGCAGTCTTTAACACTGGTAGCATGCCGCGACAGCGTGGACGTGAACCGTATGTGCAGTTGACGGACTTTGAGCGAGGGCGTATAGTGGGCATGCGGGAGGCCGGGTGGACGTACCGCCGAATTGCTCAACACGTGGGGCGTGAGGTCTCCACAGTACATCGATGTTGTCGCCAGTGGTCGGCGGAAGGTGCACGTGCCCGTCGACCTGGGACCGGACCGCAGCGACGCACGGATGCACGCCAAGACCGTAGGATCCTACGCAGTGCCGTAGGGGACCGCACCGCCACTTCCCAGCAAATTAGGGATACTGTTGCTCCTGGGGTATCGGCGAGGACCATTCGCAACCGTCTCCATGAAGCTGGGCTACGGTCCCGCACACCGTTAGGCCGTCTTCCGCTCACGCCCCAACATCGTGCAGCCCGCCTCCAGTGGTGTCGCGACAGGCGTGAATGGAGGGACGAATGGAGACGTGTCGTCTTCAACGATGAGAGTCGCTTCTGCCTTGGTGCCAATGATGGTCGTATGCGTGTTTGGCGCCGTGTAGGTGAGCGCCACAATCAGGACTGCATACGACCGAGGCACACAGGGCCAACACCCGGTATCATGGTGTGGGGAGCGATCTCCTACACTGGCCGTACACCACTGGTGATCGTCGAGGGGACACTGAATAGTGCACGGTACATCCAAACCGTCATCGAACCCATCGTTCTACCATTCCTAGACCGGCAAGGGAACTTGCTGTTCCAACAGGACAATGCACGTCCGCATGTATCCCGTGCCACCCAACGTGCTCTAGAAGGTGTAAGTCAACTACCCTGGCCAGCAAGATCTCCGGATCTGTTCCCCATTGAGCATGTTTGGAACTGGATGAAGTGTCGTCTCACGCGGTCTGCACGTCCAGCACGAACGCTGGTCCAACTGAGGCGCCAGGTGGAAATGGCATGGCAAGCCGTTCCACAGGACTACATCCAGCATCTCTACGATCGTCTCCATGGGAGAATAGCAGCCTGCATTGCTGCGAAAGGTGGATATACACTGTACTAGTGCCGACATTGTGCATGCTCTGTTGCCTGTGTCTATGTGCCTGTGGTTCTGTCAGTGTGATCATGTGAATTATCTGACCCCAGGAATGTGTCAATAAAGTTTCCCCTTCCTGGGACAATGAATTCACGGTGTTCTTATTTCAATTTCCAGGAGTGTATAAACTGTGCAACAAAGCTAATGTATGACGTTTTCGAAACCCTATAACTGCCTCCAAAAAGTATGATATTTAACTTAAACATGCCTATAGCCTTCCTCTGTAATGGCGCAAGAACGTGGCGTCCTGCAATGTTACCCTCAGGCTCGGCGATGCTTCGAACTACAACGTGTCAACACAGGGGAGAAAAGGGCTACAGCTCACAAGGGAAACTCCCGATCGCAAGCCCCCCCCCCCCCCATTTCCTTCCCTTTAGATGGACAGCACATCAAAAATTGAACACATATAAATCATGAAAACAGGAAGAAAGTGTACTGAACTGTTAAAAAAAGCAAAATATAAACAGTCGAAGAACAGAAAGTGCAACATTGAGGGAACAAAAGAATCGACGGTCTCATGGTAAAGTGGTCACGGTTGGACTGCAAAGAGGGCGAATCGTTTCACAGTTTCCTTTTACCTCTATTTATTTATTTTTTTTGGTCACTGTTCGCTGTACTCAAATTATTTGTGTCTGCGTCGTGGTGTAACGTCCGCTCACAACAGCGAGGTGTGTAGAAGGGACTTACAGTGAAAGATGATTGTGCTCAGCTACTCTATAAGCAGCCAAAAGAAGTGGCTTTCGAATGGGAAACGCAAACCTCTGATGACATGGCGACAAATAAAGTGAATCCTCCACCGGAAAACACTTCTAGGGTGTCATACACGGCATTAGGGACAGTACATATGTCATGTGGTAGTACCTAATTTGTACGCCTCGTGAGTGAGTGAGATATGCCTCCTTGTCCTATTCAGGTGTTTGTTCGAATGTGGATGTGATCACTCCCAAGGAAATAATGAAAACATAGTAGTTTATCACATAACCTGCAACAAATGAATGCAACAGTTTCACAATCATACAGTTTCTCTGTGCTCTATGAAAATATATGTTTTCAACGTTTCTGAAGTAGCGATCCATTTTGTAAGTTTTGACTCTTGAGTTCATTTGTTGTAGCATAGTTCACATCCGTTTATTCGTTGTTTTCATTTCTGTGACACGCCTCTATGGCATCTTGCCTGCTCTCACTATTCATCACATTACTTGCGACGGTAATGTATTCATACCACACGACTCATATTTTATAACCAGTGAGTAGTATGACAGCTTCCACGGCTACAGAAAGAGAGGAAACATTTCAATGACCGGACGGATAGTTCATAAAGTTGTGAAAAGAATTGCACGAAGTGATTTCGAACCCGGCTCGCCGCTGTCGCCTTTCAATACGATGACCACTCAACCCGGACGCCCTGTCTGTTACCCTGTACTCTATGCTCACTCTTTCTATTTTGCTTTTCTTTCGTAATGCAGTATGCCTTCTTTCCGTTTTCATGGTTGATCTGTGTTCAGTTTTTGACGGGCTGTCCGCTGGGCCATCTTACCACTAAATCTGAAGGGGTGCGATGGGGTGGTTTCCTGGTCAGGATATCACGTGAGCCGTAAGGTGGGTTAATCATGTCACATTGGCACCAAATTTCACTACCCTTTACCCAAAACCACTGTCGACGCGTCACCATATGGTAAGGTAGTCACAGCACCTCCTATTCAAATTCCAACCTTTCTTTTAATGCCTCTGTGACTGAGGTAATAACGGCGACACCCAGCGCAGAAATTACGCGGTTGTCGTATAGGAGTCCGAGGAAAACATTTCAGACACACCGCCATTCAGAATCGACGTGAAAAGGACTCAGGTGACACAAAGGGCGTCATTGAAACCACTCCTTTCTCTGGGGCGTTGATTCTCACACATTTCGCGCTCGAAGACGAAAGTTCGCAGTGCCATAAGTAACAACTTTTGACACTCCTTTGATACCCACGGAGGTTTCAACCCTTCTCTAACGTCACAGTGGAACTGCATCACTATTGAATGTGATCAGCACCCTTAGTGACATCCAGGCACTTTTGCTCAGCTCATTACAAATGTAGCTCCAGAAATTTCAAAATCAGCCGGGCGGATGCTGTAGCGCCTGAGGGTTAGGCAATCCCGTTGACACTGCTTGGGTGGGGGTCGCCTAGTACTGTACCCTTTTTTCGCATATGTCGACACCTTGATGTCTGAAGTGTCACCGAGCCCGAGTGGCACCACAGATCGCCATGCTTTTTCACCATTACAGAGGAAGGCTGGAGGCGCCTTTGAGACAGATTTCACACATCGAAATGGGAGGTAATAATGGGGCTTCGAAAAAGTGATCCTTTAGTTCTGTCGTTCAGGGTATATTACCGAGTGACTCTCTCAGGTACTGGAACCTGGAACCTAGTATTGGTGGCAAGTGGCCTAGCTAATGGCTCTGAGGAAGAACAAAAATTTGATTCAGAGGTATAACGTTACATTAAAAGTTTAACGCAATAAGACACATCTTATAGTTCGAAACTGCGTGTTTTTCTTCAGGCAGGGTGAAATTCTCTAGAGATACTGAAGGAATACAGGGTAATTTTTCCACCTTGTACAGATTCCATGAACTGATCGATGAGAGAATACGGAACAAAAAAGATCTAATGAACTTATATCCGTAAATGCATGGTTTCCATGGTAAAGACTGTTTATTCAGTGATACATTATTATAAAGATTACGGTCTAATATGCACTGTACCATGCAGCCACAGTTACAGTATGTGCTGAAAATGGTTTCCATGTGCCTCAACGTATGTGGTTACGCGCCTTAGCATGTTGTGTCTCACACATTCACATCGGCTAGGCTGCATCCGAACAGTGTCAAAGCCAGCATGAATATGCTGCTCCGGTCGGACGTTAACATCGAAGTGGGATGGAGCACCATCATATGTAGCAGCCACATAACCGTTCGAATTATCAATTGGACCTAATCCAGCAGGGGAGGCAAAGTCACCTGCAAAAAACGCCGATAGTTCCGGCCTGTTAAGCAATATGGAAGGAAGACTGACCCCAAAATACAGTCGCCAATTATCCCGGCCCACACATACAGGCTGCACCGATGCTGATTATTCGCTGTCGCCATACCATGGCTGTTCTGCCTGTTATCCCACAGAATACTGCTATGAAAGTTGAAGATACCACTCCGTGTAAAGGTGGCTTCGTCTGTGAATAGGATGCATGACAAAAACCCGGAATAGTGATTTCCTGGTGAAGAAACCAGTAACAAAACTGCTCCCGATGTGGAAAATCTGTAGAAATTTTTATGGAATGGCAGTTACCCCTTCCGCTTACTTGATTTCTAACTCGTCCACAGCTCTTTTAAATTCTGAGTTAATAGTGGATTCCCTATCTCTTCTCTGTCGACTCCTGTTTCTTCTTCCATCGCATCACCAGACCAGTCCTCTAGACTAATAGAAATGCAATAAATACATACCCCTCCAGGTACTCAGCTAGTACGTTAATATACAAAATCCCGATGTTAGCATTTTATAACGCGTGCTGTTCTTCATATACATCAATTAACTTCCGAATAGCGTTAGTCATGAGGAAGGAATTCTCTTTGCAGATGTCTGGAAGAAGTGAAACCGTTAGGGAAGTTAACATCTCGTTAATATCCAATAAAGTAACATTTCTAAGAATTTATTGATCCTAAGTTGAATAGTACGAATGCACTGAGGTTCTTTCAAACAGAAAATAATTGACGTAGGCTTGCCATCACTGTATAACACCTAGAGTCTTCTAGGCACATAGTATTAATATACACTCAGTTCCTAGCTGTGGAATTCTTTCCTGGTAGGCGCCGGATTTTTGAACTACACCGTGTGAGTAGTTTTACCAATTAAGCTGTGCATTATTTGGTAAAAAGTGAAACATTTGCTTGAAACAAAATATCTTAACAGAGGGATGTGCAAATATGAAGTTTGAACGAAGTGGAGCAGTTTGAAGATGTGGATACTGTGATGACTGTGCCTATTCACATTGTACTGCTGCGTTCTAGCATAACCATATGTGTCCCTTGTCTAGAGTGCACACTTTTCCTCACTGAAACTGCCCAAGATAATGTATAAAGGATGGCAACATACCAACTTAGAATTTGGTTCGTTTCACTGTTGTATGTTGGACACACTTGTCTTGTAATACCTCCACTCCCGTACTACACAGTTTGTAATCACACGTGTTCCTAAGGACCAGTACAATATGGAATGAGGCACATCTGACATTATTGCCATCTTTTCTACTAATGACGATGAACAAAGTCTCGGTTAACTGGAATATTCTTCAATGGTCGATTCGAAACTTCAGTACTTAGTTGTTCTGATTTCCTGTTCATCAATATGTACAGTTAACTGAAAGAAACTTACGGTCGCCAGTTCGCTGCACGAGCAATTCTAGAACACCAAAATACTGAAATAATGACAATAGTAGCGTAATTCAGCCAATTTTGTAATTAGAACGAGACACTTCTCAACTTCTCACAATACATTGCCACTGCTATGAAATGGTAATGCTACAGCAAAAGGATGGTTTCTTTCCTGACTATTGAACGGAATAGCTGCTTAAGCCACAGGCACTGTCCGTTAAATTCGCTTTATCAAAAGGGTCGCTTCCAACAGAATATTACAACTTTACTCACCTTAATGTTTAATGTTGGCTGCCATCAATATATCTGTAGGGGAATATGTTTGCATTTGCTCTTATATATTAATTTTGAAAATGGAGCAATAAATGAATATACTTTCTGGTGCAGTTATTTTATCCATAACTGTAGCGTAATGCTCACTGCAATACATAAGACGTCAACTTCGTTAATCAGTAAGAAATAATGTAAAATCAAAAATTCATATTCATGTTTTCACATCTGAAACGTAATGCTGTTTCTGTCTAAGAATTAATGTTTAATAAGAAAGCCTGAAAGCTGTTACTGGAAACGTGATAATACTGATGATTTTTACAATCATTTAATATGATTATGACTAGTCACTTTTGTAAAATACTTCTTGAATAGTTCTCTCAAGAAATTTTGGATCTTTTCTTTTGGCTTCAGAAAACTTACACTACAATGTCACTATTAAACTGTTGTTCAGTTGTGAGCAGTTAACATAAAGCATTGTCAAAGTTTCGACTGTTTCAAACCGATCACAAAAAGGAAGTTATCAGATTACTGTTCACTCATTTAAATAAGATTCTGTCTCTTAATACAACTCGGAATTTCACTTAAGGAAAGCAAGTATCCTATCATGGAAAATGTCCGGGTTGGAACGTAACAATTACTATCAGTTAAGCTCTTGGAGTTTTGTACTGTGCCAACATAATTATAAATACTGCCTGCCCATAGAAAATCTTGTCATTGCAGAGCGTAACGACGAACATTTCAGCACCATCATGAACACACACAAATCTCAGCTCGCTTTGATTGTAGTATATTTTACGTCTAAACCAGAAGCAGTCTAGTAACGCAATGCAGTGTCACTCCAACAGCTATTTCGCACACAGATGCTTCAAAAGACATTAATGAAGCCTACTGATCGATACTCTTACAGGTAATGTTACACTCTTGACTATTCCAGTTTGTCTGCATACGATACTTTAAACATTTATCATTAATGTATTGACATACAGCTCACTGAATTAAATAATATTAATAAATATGTTCACAGCATTAAAATTACAGAAACTATACACAATCCTAACCATATATTAAAGCGAAAAACCTGGCTTACAGTTGTTTACAGAGTATTCAATCTTCAGTGGTTTGTGCTTCTGTTTTTTTTTATATTCGTTAACTTTCAGATGTAGAGCTTAGGGGATACATGATCTTAGCGTTTTAAAGTAATTTTTATTCAGTTTTAACGTTCAAGTTTTCCGCTGTAAATATAGAAGTCACACCTCCCAGAAATATATAAGCCCTTACACTTCACAATAAACATTCACGTGAATTTCAACCAATATGTGGTGATTTATTACTGCACAAACCCACTCAGTTTTCTCCCTCTAATTGCCTATTTGAACGTGCTGTGGCCGCACACATCGGACATCATAGCGCCTACTGCTTCGGCAACCCACTTTACGTTCAACCATGAAGGGATACCTGCATCACAGGGTGTATATTCACCAGGAAAACCAACGTCGTCTGCGCCCCCTAAACAGACTTACCAGCGGCCACAACACAACACACCACCAGGTCTCCATCAAGGGCCGCCGTTCGTGGAGCCTGCAGAAAAGCTTCACCAGAGGTCGCAGCTAGCCTAGGAACTACACTGCTACGCCAGGCATGCGATCGCAAATAGTTCCGGCAGATACATCTGCCAACGGGCTTTATATGGCAGTGCACTGCCAGCAAATGGGGTGTCAGGAACTGGATCACATAGCCGCCCATTGCCATGCCGGTGCGCTGCGGAAAATGCGCCGAATCCCATGACACCAGTACTTGCAACGTGAAACGCATGAACCTGCAGATAAAGTGTGCGCTGTGTGGGAGAAACCAAAAGGCAGGGTATCAAGGCTGTGAGGCCCTCAAAAAACACACACTGAAGGCAAAGAGTGCGAAGGTCGGCCCCCACACACGAAAAAAAGACATCACCAACACATCAAACCACACAGGGAGACAAAACAGGACAACAAACACAGATAAAACTTGGGTAAAACCAAGGCCCGACCCACTAAGGGCAAGATACGTGGAAGTGGTTTCTCCACCAAAAAACCACGGAAACTTCGAGAAATGGACGCAAGATCTTTCACCACAACACCAGACACACACGAAAGAGCATCACCGGGAAAAGCACAACAACGACCAGGTCCACCAAAGCAGAGGAAGTTCTAGCGAAGCCCACACTCAGTCCACCCCTCGGATCACTTGTTAGGCATTATCTTCAAGACAGTGAAACTTGTCACGGAAATGATGAAGGAATTCGTGGAGGACCAGAGGCAGAATACTCAGATCCTCGTTGCCCTTGAGGCAGCAGTCCAGCAGTCGCTCCCCACTGCAACTTCCTAAGTACTTTCAAAACCCTATCATGGATAGACAACCAAATATCCAAGGCCTGAAAATGTTCGTCATTAACGCAGAGGGCATTGTTAATCAAGTGGTCGAATTCAGAGAACTCAGGAAGAAGTTCTCCATCGAGATTTGCATGATGGGGGAAACCCACCTAAAACCGGGAATAAAAGTGACTGTTCCCAACTACGTTAGCTACCGTAGGGACAAGCCAACCCAAAGCGGAAAGGTGGACATATACATACAAAGAGGGATGTCCCACCACCAGGTATACTTACCAGCTATCAATAAAATCGAATCAGTGGCGGTGGAAGTAACCACTGCCACCGGACCCCTAACAATTGTTGCAATCTACCGACCCCCACAAGAGGCAACAGACGAGGGAGACAGAGCTGCTCTAGGGAAAATTGAAGGCAAACTCATAATAGGAGGCAACTTCAATGCCAAACATCCCGATTGGAACTCTAGCGTAACCTCCGGAGCAGGCGCCAAACTGCAACAACTAGCGCGCGACCACCACTTCGAAACATGGGGTCCGTTCGAGCCCACAGATTTTCCAAAAAATGGAGGCAGGCCTGACGTGTTAGACATTGCCCTTCCTAGGAGGGTCACTGAGTTTGTAGCGGCAAGGGCAATCAACAGAATGTCCTCCGACCACAACCCAGTGGTTCTAGAGGTCGATGTTGGGGAATGAGTAGCACTCCCACTGTACCAGACGTCCTAAAAACGTACAGACTGGGAGCGATACCGATAAACTGTCGCCTCTGATATCGCTCGCGCTCCGCCATTTACTGCCGAAACAGAAGAACAAGCGCTACAGGTACCATCTTGCATCAGCGAAAGATGCCACTCCCCCACAAAGGGACGACCCACCCCCGCAAGTACAACTTCCGGAACATTTGCTATCGCAAATCCGACACAAGAACAGAGTGGCAAAAGAGTGGAAGACCACTAGAAAACAGGTCGCCAGGAGGCTGCTCAATCGTCTACAGAGAGAGAGCTGAAGATAGCGCTCAATGAGCACAGAAAGTAGCAAGAGCAAAACCGCCTCACAGCTCTCAAATTAGATGATCACACACTATGGCAAGCAACCAAGCTATTCACCAAAAGACGCACTAGGATCACCCCACTGCATGGAGAGGGTGGTCTGGACTACAGCCACGCTGAAAAGGGCAACGCCCTCACTGACTCCTTCGAGAAGCAGTTTCAAGCGGCAGAAGCCCAGGATGAAGAACATGAAGAGGTAGTCCGTCGTCAACTGGCTGTCTTCCTCAATGCTGAGGAGGACCCAGAGGACGAACCCCCACTTTTCGCCCTCGAAGACGTGGCAAAAGTAATTTCCCTCTCTACAAAAGAGGCGCCAGGAGACGACAGTGTCACCAACCAGCCAGTCAAAAATCTTCCACCTTCGGCTATCGAACACCTCACGAACGTCTTCAGTGAGATTAGTCACATAAGTGAGTTCCCAGCTTACTGGAAACACGTGGAAAGACCTTTTATTCCCGCAGCAATGCAGGCCGATTAGCCTCTTACCAACTCTCAGCAAAATCTATGAGCGCCACCTTATAATACCCATACGAGATCACATTACCAACGAGCAACTTCTGAGGGATCTCCAATTCGGATTCCGACAGAAGCACTCCACCCCACAACAGATCATGCGACCGATGGAAGCAGCTACAGAGGGCTTCAACCACAGAGGCTACTGTGGGATAGTGGTACATGATGTAGCCAAAGGGTTCGACTCATTTTGGCATAAAGGGCTATTACACAAGTTATACAAACAGGAGTTCCCCGGAGCATAGTCAGGTTAATCCAAAGCTATCTCACGAATAGAACTTTCCGTGTCAAGGAGAAACAGCCACCTCCACCAAATGCGTACTCGTGCCGGGGTGCCCCGGGGATCGGCCCTGAGGCCCATTTTGTAGTCTGTACACTGTGGACTCCCCACAGCCCCCCTAGTGCACACCGCACAGTATGTAGACGACACAGCCTTTTACACTCGTAATGCGAATATGGAGTCGGTCATTTGTAGGCTACAAAGGGTTTTAGATGACACAGAAACCTGGGCCCCTCACTGGCGCATCACCGTCAATCCTGAAAAGACCCAGGCTATGCTGATCACCAGGAGCCTCGGGAGACGCCTCTGGAAAACTCCAGAGGCTGCAGAACCGTGCCCTCAGAAGGGCACAGCATCTACTCATGCGATTCCCCACCGACGATCTGCACGTCGCTGCCGAAATCCCCCTCCTCAAAGAAAGATTCCAAGATCTTGCAAGGGCTTTCTACGAGAGCTGTTCCATACGTGGAAATAACCTCGTTCACTCCCTAGGTCGTTATGACATGTCCTATGATAAGCAAAAACGCCCTATCACGATCTTCGGCGCCTACGTCGAAGAGAAAAATCCCAATAATCTCCAAGTCCTAATACCAATTCACAATCCTTAAAATACGCAACATCTCACCAAGCTCAGGAAAGTACAAGACACAACCAGAACACCATCACAGCACACAGACAATCAAAACAGTCCAAGATAATCTCTCTCTCTCTCATACACACACACACACACACACACACACACACACACACACACACACACACACACACAACGTAGAATGTGTAATAAAAGCCAACAGCCTACAAACTCCTCCATACACTTACGTAATGAGGGGAAAGTAAAAGGTGAAAGGGCGGCAAAAGGCAGTTCGAAGCACCACTCGGAAGGATACAGAGCTGCCGCCCTGGCAGCCACGACCAGACGCCTCTTGTAGCTGGCCGATCTCTTGGTACAGTCGACGAACCTCTTGACGTTGTAGAACTGTTTGTGTTCGCTTCCAGTGAAGAGCAGGGTCTTTCATAATAATAATAATAATTATTATTATTATTTATTATTTTGTATTTGTGTAGATCCGCAGTTGGGATCGAGTCGGTTGTTCTTTTGGATATTGTATTATTGTCTGGTTTTTGTGAGTCCAATAAATTGTCTTCAGACTTGTGTTTTCCGCATTTCTATTATGCCAGCGCAGATACTTCAGAACGTTCGTCTTAGCACAGAAGAAGATTCCCCGGAGTTGTTCAGACTGACTAAACTCGCTACCCCAACTTTGCTGTCCCATGCTGCATGAAACCGAAACCAATCCTATATCCATACATGAAAGCGCAAGTGGTCTTACACGAATATGGCCTATAGAAGCGGAAGACAAACGTAAATATGAAACATTTGGGAATTAGAATAAGAGTTTGACAACGTTGCGAGAAATTACACTGTTTGAAATTATGAAGGTAGAAAGGATAAAATTCAGAGAACGAACCTGTACAGAAATCAGACTGAAATCATAAGAGTCGATGGACATGAAAGCAGCAATTGTAGCCTGCTACCAGTATTATTTTTTAAACATAAAAAAGGGGCTAAGGGAACGAGGAAAGAATTTGAAAAATGAACTATAATTCACCATTAGGAAAAAAAGATACTTTAAGATTTGACAGTTGCAATCTCATTCTGTTAGAGAGGCTAAATTACTTGGCAGATCAGTTGATGAGAATGGAGAGAGTCTTGAAAACACGTTATAAGATCATGAACAAAACAAAAACAGTGACAATGGTGTACATTAAAATTAGTGCATGTTACACACACACACACACACACACATCCTCACACCCACACACACACACACACACACACACACATACACACACATCATATGTGTATGTAACGTAAGCACAGTTTGGCATGCATGCCGCTATACCTACGCCATAGTCCACCCTCACATCCCCATGGGTGTTGTATGGTATGGTAGCCCTACATCCTCATTCGTAAAGAATGTTTGATTTAGAAGATATGGGTGTCAAAAGAGGGATGTCACCAAAGGACTTTTCATAGGAAGTCGATGAAGTAACTAGAAATCGAGTGCCGAAGTAGCTCAGACTGTTCAAGAACGTTATAGAAAGTTCCAAAATGTTCCACGATTTTCCATAGGGCTCTAGAACGTTCCAGAACACTTAAGAATGTTTTAAACTGCTCTACTGTCCAGTTTTGGAGAGGATATATTCCAGCTCAGAACGATATTGTTGAATAATTAAGTGGATTCAAGACTAGTTAAGATTGTTTTTGAGTATTAAAGATAATTTTTAAGAGTGAAATACAAACACTTTAACGATTTTTAAATATTCCATTTTACGATCGTGACTAGTGATGCAAAATGTTCTCAGAAAAAAACGAAAATAAATTCCAAGCAAAGCAGGTCTTTTTCAGCTAGTGAGATACTAAAAGTACTAGAGGACCGCTGCTACTTTTTCAGGAAAACAGCTGACGATGGTGGAAGTGAAGATATAGAATGAAGACTTGATACAGCAAAAAAAGCTTTCTTCTTGAGAAAGAATAGAACATAAATATAAAAGTTACGACCTATTTTTCGAAAGAATTTAACTGGAGCGAAGGTTCAAGTGACTGCAGTGTCTGAACAGAGATAGGCCTATAAACGATAAATAAGTGGGGAGTGCTGCATTAAACTAGATTTCGGACTGAAGACTATACCAACAAAAGCACTAAAACTGACGAAGGATTTTAATTTACTTATACAAGGGGCGATCAAACAGATTCCGTTTGAAGGCTGTACAGTCCAGAATTGGTATGCCTATGAGGCAAAATCGTCGTGAGCAGTCAGGAAATCACTCCACGGACGCACAAAGTTGAAGATACTTATTTGCTAAAACGCCGTGACCTGCTGCGTGAAAAATTCCGTAACCAGTTGCTGCACATCCTAGTCCGACCATAATCGTCGACTCTACAAGACCTTCTTTGAGGGATGGAATGTGTGGTATTCGCATGGGGAGAGGTAAGAACTATAGGACCGTTGCTCGAGTGTCTCTCAGTTGAGACTGCGTAACCTCTGCGTTACGACATTGCGATATATGGACTTGCTTTATCGTGGTGAAGCAACAGCACCCCATGTCGCACCATTCCACAACAGCGGTTTGCGACAAACATGCTGCCCCATATACATTTTTCATTCTCTGAAGTATGCCTACCGGTGTTTGTCCTTCGGCAGCCAAGAAAAGAACAACAACACGTTTGGTACTGTTTGGACTTATTTGGTAATAACGTCGCCGCAGATCACATTTCCGCATTTACCGTACTCACGTCGGAGAGCCTACATGTCTATATTACACAACCGCATGGGAACTACTCTACGTTGCAGCGTCGCCCTCAAGACGGAAACTTTTTGATGGCCCTTGTAACTATGCGACGGAATAAGCAAATAGCGCAAATCCACTAAAATACAAAAAAGAATCACGACTAAAATGATTCGAATTTGTTGTCTCGCCGATATTATATGGATGTAAGTTATGAATTTAATACATGGAATTGAAGACGTATGAAAAAGTATGAGGTGAGCTACGAAACTTTTAAAACCTATTGAGTGGCGTATATGCATAGACTCCATGAAAGTAAAAAAGAGTAGCTACAGTGAAACGTAGAAGGAAATAGCAAAAGATACAATGGAGATAAGCTGTGACTCTCCTCAAGTAGAATGCCCAGCTGCAGGACAAATATTTCTCACTGCCATTTATGTCTACATCTACATCTTCATTTACATCCATACTCCGCAAGCCACCTGACGGTGTGTGGCGGAGGGTACCTTGAGTACCTCTATCGGTTCTCCCTTCTATTCCAGTCTCGTATTGTTCGTGGAAAGAAGGGTTGTCGGTATGCCTCTGTGTGGGCTCTAATCTCTCTGATTTTTTCCTCATGGCCTTTTCGCGAGATGTACGTAGGAGGGAGCAATATACTGCTTGACTATTCGGTGAAGGTATGTTCTCGAAACGTTGACAAAAGCCCGTACCGAGCTACTGAGCGTCTCTCCTGCAGAGTCTTGCACTGGAGTTTATCTATCATCTCCGTAACGCTTTCGCGGTTACTAAATGATCCTGTAACGAAGCGCGCTGCTCTCCGTTGGATCTTCTCTATATCTTCTATCAACCCTATCTGGTACGGATCCCACACTGCTGAGCAGTATTCAAGCAGTGGGCGAACAAGCGTACTGTAACCTACTTCCTTTGTTTTCGGATTGCATTTCCTTAGGATTCTTCCAATGAATCTCAGTCTGGCATCTGCTTTACCGACGATCAACATTATATGATCATTCCATTTTAAATCACTCCTAATGCGTACTCCCAGATAACTTATGGTATTAACTGCTTCCAGTTGCTGAGCTGCTATTTTGTAGCTAAATGATAAAGGATCTATCTTTCTGTGTATTCGCAGCACATTATACTTGTCTACATTGAGATTCAATTGGATTCCCTGCCCCATGCGTCAATTCGCTGCAGATCCTCCTGCATTTCAGTACAATTTTCCATTGTTACAACCTCTCGATACACCACAGCATCATCTGAAAAAAGCCTCAGTGAACTTCCGATGTCATCCACCAGGTCATTTATGTATATTGTGAATAGCAACGGTCCTATGACACTCCCCTGCGGCACACCTGAAATCACTCTTATTTCGGAAGATTTCTCTCCATTGAGAATGACATGCTGCGTCCTGTTATCTAGGAACTCCTCAATCCTATCACACAATTGGTCTGATAATCGATATGCTCTTACTTTGTTCATTAAACGACTGTGGGGAACTGTATCGAACGCCTTGCGGAAGTCAAGAAACACGGCATCTACCTGTGAACCCGTGTCTATGGCCCTCTGAGTCTCGTGGACGAATAGCGCGAGCTGGGTTTCATATGACCGTCTTTTTCGAAACCCATGCTGATTCCTAGTAGATTTCTAGTCTCCAGAAAAGTCATTATACTCGAACACAATACGTGTTCCAAAATTCTACAACTGATCGACGTTAGAGATATAGGTCTATAGTTCTGCACATCTGTTCGACGTCCCTTCTTGAAAACGGGGATGACCTATGACCTATGCCCTTTTCCAATCCTTTGGAACGCTACGCTCTTCTAGAGACCTACGGTACACCGCTGCAAGAAGGGGGGCAAGTTCCTTCGCGTACTCTGTGTAAAATCGAACTGGTATCCCATCAGGTCCAGAGGCCCTTCCTATTTTGAGCGATTTTAATTGTTTCTCTATCCCTCTGTCGTCTATTTCGATATCTACCATTTTGTCATCTGTGCGACAATCTAGAGAAGGAACTACAGTGCAGTCTTCCTCTGTGAAACAACTTTGGAAAAAGACATTTAGTATTTCGGCCTTTAGTCTGTCATCCTCTGTTTCAGTACCATTTTAGTCACAGAGTGTCTGGACATTTTGTTTTGATCCACCTACCGCTTTGACATAAGACCAAAATTTCTTAGGATTTTCTGCCAAGTCAGTACATAGAACTTTACTTTCGAATTCATTGAACGCCTCTCGCATAGCCCTCCTCACACTACATTTCGCTTCGCGTAATTTTTGTTTGTCTGCAAGGCTTTGGCTATGTTTATGTTTGCTGTGAAGTTCCCTTTGCTTCCGCAGCAGTTTTCTACCTCGGTTGTTGTACCACGGTGGCTCTTTTCCATCTCTTACGATCTTGCTTGGCACATACGCATCTAACGCATAATGTACGATGGTTTTGAACTTTGTTCACTGATCCTCAACACTATCTGTACTTGAGACAAAACTTTTGTGTTGAGCCAACAGGTACCCTGAAATCTGCTTTTTGTCACTTTTTCTAAACAGAAAAATCTTCCTACCCTTTTTAATATTTCTATTTACGACTGAAATCATCGATGCCGTAACCGCTTTATGATCGCTGATTCCCTGTTCTGCGTTCACTTTTTCAAATAGTTCGGGTCTGTTTGTCACCAGAAGGCCTAATATGTTATCGCCATGAGTCGGTTCTCTGTTTAACTGCTCAAGCTAGTTTTCAGATAAAGCACTTAAAAAAATTTCACTGGATTCTTTGTCCCTGCCACCCGTTATGAACGTTTGAGTCTCCCAGTCTATATATCATCAGAATATAGCAAGTAGCTTTTCCAACGCCAAGTTCATTCAATCCGAACGCTGTCTGCATACTTACGCAGCAAGCGGTAGCTAACAGTGATGACAAAAAGAACAGAAACAAAGGAGCCATGCTACATCTTTCTGTGGCCAGTCGCTTCTCTTAAACTAATATACCCAGAATTATTGCGTGATTTAATACAGGAACTTTATCTTATCCACATTGTTAAATAGCACAGAAACACAAAATTTCATTAATAAAGGAGGCAGATCGTAGCCGTGTCCTTTAGTCATCGTCAATTAATGACGCACTCACGGACGTCTTTTTGTGAGTGTGAGTGTTTTAGCTTGTTAATAGCCTTTATGCATTACAAACATATCAGAAAATGCTTATTATTATCGTATATAAAAAAGCCATCTGGTTCCGAAGTTCATGAACATCTTCAATCAAAGATGACAAACCAACCTCACAGAAGAGGTTGGTACGTCTTTGTATAACAGTTATTTCGAGAGAGTTATTTTGGGGTAATTTAAACTGCGTTATTGTTGTGGAGCAAATGTTAACTGGACTTTCTCATGTAGTTTTAGTTATGAGTCGACGTAGTTTGTGTAGCATTAATAATTTGTTACGCTAATTGTGTTCTGCTTATTGGTGATCAAGTTGTGTCTGCACTAAGAACTTGTTGATATCTTGAAAATTGAATATTGCAGAAATATTATTGTTCATTCGTTGAACTGTAGGCGTGGGTCGTTACCTCGCCTATTAATTGAATTATATTGTACAGTGTCATTTCAATGAAGGGATCGTATTTTACTATGTGTCAGCATCTTAATATTGAATTTCCTTAAGAGAGAAGCCATTTGATCTGAGGGCAACTCTTTTTTTTTAAATTGTTTGATTTATTATCATACTGAGTTGCCTCATTTATTTGTATTTGATATATACGTGATAAGATACCTCGTGTATGTGTTTTAGAAGTGCCCTGTGCTTCTGTTACCCAACCAGTTGAAACGTCCCCTTAGAAAAATTATACAGGACTGAGCTTAAACTAACACACAATATTTTTTAGCGCAACGTAATCTGACTTTCAATAATCCCTACAAAAGAGTGGCCCTGAGTAACATTAACCTATACCTTTCACAAATCACTTACCTCACAAAAATCTTCGTTACTCGAACTACTGCAATACAGCGAGCGCCACTACTGCCAGCTAAATAAATGATTCAAACTACGGAAGGCACTAACTACTGATAGGCATAGTTAGCAAATGAAAGATTTTGATAGAGAACAAACAAGCCACAGACTGCACACAGCACAGCCAGTGATTTTCATACAGAGCGCTACGTAACGTTGCCAATAAGAACCTAAACAGCCTACTTACACAGTGAGTACAGTGGCACGTTCAGATTAGTGGGCGACGCTGGGGTTTGAATCCTGTCTCTCGGTGTTTTGCCAGGGAGCGCACCTTTTTTTTTTTTTTTTTTGCAGAAGCAAATGATGTTTGTAATTGTACTGATTATTTGTTCGTCAGTTCATCGCACCACTGGAAGTTCAAATTAACTGTCCTATTACCTTGAATGATGTTCAGTTTCCCATTTCCCGGGCCTTCCAATCCACAAGCAACAAATGATGATTGGTGACGTACTTTACTGCTAGCAGTAAATGGTTGGTGTGGGAGTAGGGTTAGTTAGCTATTTAACTGTTGTCAGCTAGGAACAAGAGTGATGCAATTAATCAATCTTTTTTCTGTCTTCAACAGAGAGATTTTTATCGAATATATACTTGAAATACACACAGCTGCCTTAGCCTTTGATGATCAGCTTTCAAAACTGAAGTCTTTGCCAACATCTTTTGAGGTACTAAAACCACAGCACAGCTGCTGGCCTTGTTTGCGGAGAGGTCTGTTACATTTATATACAGTGATCTGAACCGTCTAGTTACCGGTAGCCTAGGGGTGCTGGCACGGTGACTCAGCTTGTACGGTCAGAGGGTTAGCTGCTCTCTGCAATAAAAAATAAAAGAAAATTAAAAAAAGTGAGTGCATGGATCAATGATGAACTTGAACGGTTTCTTGGGAAGTCAACCCATAACAAATGCAACGAACAATAACGAACAAAATGAGATCAACAAAGAAAGAGGAGAAAAGATGGGTAGCGTCTTTGACTAGCAATAAAAACGTTCTAGGTCTCTGGTTCGAGCCTCGTCACACCTTAAATTTTGAATAAAATGATCAGGAATGGGGCTCGAAGGCTTCCAGCATAACAGGTCATCCCGTTCTACCAACGGCCTTATGAGAATGGGCGGAGGAGCGAAGAAAGGTTGAGCGCACACTTTTGCCCTTGGGGTGGGAAAGAGCCTTAAAAAGCGGAAGAATCAGCCTTGATGCTGAGGACGCAGAAGGCAATCGAAAACACTGCACTACAGACACATAATGTGCAGCCACGGGACATGTGGTATGTAATTGAAGAAGTATGACGATAATCTCTCCATTGTCAAAGAATTAATTACTAGTTATCTATGCGTACGTCGGGGAGAAGAGTGCTAAGGGGTAGGAGACCATGAGAAAAAGATTGAATAAGCAACGAAAGGGTAACGTTCTTCGAGAGGGGCGTGGAATTTCCGAAGTTGAACGTGGTAGGGAAGCCAGAAAATCTGAAAAGAGAAATTTAGACATAGTGGGGGTCGGTGAAGTGAAATGGAAAGAAGACAAGGATTTCCGGTCAGACGAATATAGAATAACATCAACAGCATTAGAAAACTGTGTGACGGGAATAGGATTAGTTATGAATAAGAAAGTAGAGCAGAGAGTGAGTTGCCGTGAATAGTTTAGCGATACAGTTGTGCTCATGAGAATCGACAATAGTTCAGGTATACATTCCAACGTGGCAAACGGAGGCTGAAGAGAAAGAAAAGTCTGTAAGGATGTTGAGCGGACAGTTCAGTATGTAAAGCAACCTAAAAATCTAACAGTCATGAGTAACTGGAACATCGTTGTAGGTGAGGATTTAGAAGAAAGGGTTATGGGACACCATGGGATCGGTAGAAGGAATAAAATAGGACAAATACTAATTGAGTTCCGCAATAAATTTCACATATCAACAGCGAATACTCTGTTGAAGAACCACAACAGGTGGATGAATACTTGGAAAAGGTCAGATAGAGATTCTGAAATCAGTTATTGGACTGTAAGGCGTACCCAAACTCAGATCATAATTCAGTAATGATGAAGAGTAGGTTGAAATTTAAGAGACTAGTCAGGAAGAAACAAAGCGCAAAGAAGTGGGTATAGAAATTCCAAGGACTGAAGAGAAACACTTGAAGTTTTTTAATTACTGTTATGACGGACAGCTCACTAGGCAGTTCAATTGAAGAGGATGGATATCTCTAAAAAAGGCAATCGCGGAAGGCGGAAAGAAAAACGTAGGTTTGATAGGGTGACTGTGACGATACCTTGGGTAACAGAAAAATATTTCAACTAATAGAAGAAAGAAAGAAGATCAATAATGTTCGGGGGAATTCATAAATACAAAAACACAAATCAGTCAGGAGAGAAATAAATGGGAGGAAGGGTAGGGCAGCAAAGGAAAAATGGATGCATAAAAATTTTAAGAAATCGGAAAAGAAATGGTTGTGAAAGGACTGTCTCAACATACAACAACAGGCATTGGATGTGGTAGACGTTTTGATAACTAGAGGTAGTAGAGGTAACAGCAGAGGTGATCACTGGAATCATAAAGATGCAGCTCTGCTCACTTTGGAGGCACAGCCAGCTGATCTGTTGAGTAACCATATTTGTGAAGAGACCGCCACCATGTAGTTGATAACTGCAGTCTATTGTTGAATCAGGTTCTGCAAATGTAATGAACAACAGCTATGAACGGAAACGTATTGAATTTCGAATATGTAAGGGAAATTTTTGGCTGCTGAGAGAAAGGAACAGGTAAATGTTCTGATGAGTCAAATGCTTCATACGGATGTTCATGGAATTATTTTACCTTGTGTTTCTGATATGAGTAGTTGGGTGTCTGTCTTGAGTGAGGTGGCACTTCAGAACTGTGACAGTGGTTCTTAGCTTATGCTTCCATTGCAGCGAACTAAGGTAAAGGAGCTAATCCTTGGAGAAAGCACAGAGGTAAAGAGGCAGATTTGTGACGAGTTTCAGTGCGAATTTCGTGGATGTACTGACGCTGGCAACTGATGTTGTCTTAGGAGCTGTGGTGAAGTATTGTTGGAGTGAAATGGGTCAATGTTGAAGTAATGTTTTGACGAATGTGCGTTAGGGAGAAGAGTTCAAACTATGATCTTAACTTTATCACAAGGACTAAGTGGTCTGTTGTGATTAAGAGTATGGCAAATATAATTCTAATAGTAATAGTGTGTGTAGTGAACAAAAAATATGGGATCAAGTTGACTGTGTTGAGTAGGCAGCGAGTTAGTGAAAGGAAATTTTATAGGTTGTACTGTCTTTTGGGGCTGTAACAATAGTCTTAAGGCCAAATGTATTTGCCGGTGTCATGAACAGTTCTCTTTCTTTGACTTACTACTATAAACAGCATTAAATTATCATTGTTATTCGCGTTCTTCTTTTCTCACGCCCTCCTTCATGTTCTCTTACACATATTTGGTAGATCTTAGCACACTGCACTTTCACTAACACGAAACATATTCATAGATTTTTGTTGTGAAGGTCCACTGCCGTCTAACGTTTCGGGTACTTTATTTTTGTATTGAAGGAAGTGTCCATCTTTCATTTTGTATTGGTAGTAGCAGGAGCGTCCGCTGCTGCTCTGTGTGTATTTGTATTTTTGGACTGGTGTATGTGTGTGTGTGTGTGTGTGTGTGTGTGTGTGTGTGTATGTGGGACGGTGAGTTGGTGGGTGTGTGCGCGCGTGCGCGTCTGCGTTTGTGGTGTGTTTTGTGGATATCTCGATATGTATAGTGTTTTTTTATTCTTTTGTTGTTTTTCTGGATATTCTTATGCAGTTTTTTAACTAGAGATTCTGGGTATCTATTATGTTTTACTATCTAAATTATTACGTGCAGCTCTTTATTTGTGTTTGTCAGTGATACTGTCTTCATTCTGTGGAAAATATGTCTCAGTGCTGCTTGGTTTCGGAATTAAAAATGGATAGATTGATTGGTACAGTACTGTTCGTGATCAATGCGTTCGTCCCTTCGTTAGGCCTAACTGTGCCTATAATTCCGTACGTTAACACATATCTGCCAGACTATGATTTTAAGTAAAAGCGACCCACTTTGTGTTTTTGGTAGTATTGTACCAATTTTAACTACGAAAAGACGTAAACCTACGCGCCTCTGCGCTTATAGGCACATGCTTATCTTGAATTGTATTAAGTGATGAAATAGTTTTTTTTGGACGAAGGTTTACTGACTCTGCTGCCTTGAACTGCCTCTTTGGTTGGTGTGTGAGCCTGTCTTAGCCGCTACCGCCAGCCACGCGACTGCGATAGAATCTTTAGCTACCTCCCCGTTCTCACGTGTGTCACTGGCTTGTAACTTACTCCGTTATCCTTCCATTAGAGCCTGTACTTATTTCTTCACTTAACGAAACAAATCTTTCTTGCCTTTTTAGCTACAATATATTTAGTAAACTTTCGATGAATGGCCCTAACGCGTTTTCCTAATCTGATAACGCCCTTTATACCGTCGAATTTTGTCACAGCTAATTTTGCACAGCTAATGAGATGGTTCGTTCTGCGATAGAGCACTGTCTTATTCACCAAAAGAGATAGCCTACATCTTACTTTAAGCACTACCTCTGCGCGTCGTGGTGCCAACCAGCCTCTACAACAGTAAACAAGCTCAGTGAGACTCGACGAGAGCGACGGTAAGTTAACGCAAGAAATACCCTGAAAATAAAAATAAAACTACGAAAATTTGTCTCCAGCTGTGAAGAAGGAAACGTTTGTCAACGTTTCTGAAGGAAACGTGAAAGTAATTAAAATTTTTATTTGAGTTCTTTACTTTAAAGAAAGTAATAATACTTTTACGGAAATGTTTACGTATTCTTTCGTTATCTCTCTGGAAAATCAAACACAAGATGGGTAAGCTGACGAAACGTGGTTGCCTATTCGCTACTAATGGAAAATTCTGCTGTGCAATGTGGTCATACAAGCTACTATGTTAGCAGTCACATTAATATTAATCTGTCGTAAAATTGCTTTATTAGAAGTACTTAAGCGACCATTGAATCAATACATTGTTCTTTAGCTACGACGGAGGGTTCATTGTCGTATTATTAAGATGTTTACGAGGACAAGTAACTGTCATAATTGTAAACTTTTAAAAAGCACATTTACACACTAAAATTATTAAGTAAAGTTACTTGAATAGTGGAAACAGAAAATTGTTTGGATAAATAGACTTTTAAAACCATTAGTTTTAAATAATCCATTGTTATAAATCTGCATAGCATAACTAAGCTGCGCTGAGTGGCCGCTCGGTTAGAGGCGCCATGTCACGAATTGCGCTGCCACACCCGTCGGAGGTTCGAGTCCTCCCTCGGGATGGGTGTGCGTGTTGTCCATACCGTAAGTTAGTTGAAGTCTAGGGACCGATGACCTTAGCAGTTTGATCCCTCAGGAATTCACACACATTTGAACATAATTATATGACAATAACAACTTTGCTCTCTACGTTTGTTGTACTGTAAAGTAACGTAAGATCCTTGTTGGCTTAAAAATGTAGATAGTGAGTTGCTGCTGTTGAGATAGTGTGGTAGATGAACTATGTCTTCACATCACATTGTGGGTCCACGGTACTGATATAAGCCATTGTACTTGTGGTCGCTATTAAGCCCTCGGTAGACGCACCAAGCTCAGCCTTTGGCAATTTAAGAGATAGAGACAAATTTTTCACAGCATACTCCGCTAATACTTCCGAATATTAGCACCGCGTACTCTAATTCACCATTCTCAACATCACTGAAAATACGAAACACGACTGGCGTCTTTACCTCGGCCTGTCTGTCAGAAACTGTCTTTTCCATCGCTTTCCACACGGCTCGTCCACGCAGGGTCACCTTGTCTGCTGAAAGGACACCCAATGTGGGTCCCTTTCTAACTTGGATCCCCTTCCTCACTGCATTTACTTTGTTCTATTGATAGAAAACTATGTAATCTGAGATAGTATCAGTCAGTTTCTTTTATAAAATGACAATTCAAAATCAACTTAAAAGTACTAACTGTTATTGTAGGGTACAAGTGCATTTAAATATCTTGCATGACGTCACTCTGTGACTGTCATGGCTATCCCCATGACAAGCGTATCGTTGGTATGAGCAATTTCTCTCACAAAGTAAGAAAAATGATATGAAAAGTAATCCATATACACTACTGGCCATTAAAATTGCTACACCAAGAAGATGCCGAGCTACAGACGCGAAATTTAACCGACAGGAAGAAGATGCTGCGATATGCAAGAGATTAACTTTTCAGAGCATTCACACAAAGTTGTCGCCGGTGGCGATACCTAAACGTGCTGACATGAGGAAAGTTTCCAAGCGATTTTTCATACACAAACAGCAGTTGACTGGCGTTGCCTGGTGAAACGTTGATGTGATGCCTCCTGGAAGGAGGAGAAATGTGTACCATAACGTTTCCGACTTTGATAAAGGTCGGATTGTAACCTGTCGCGATTGCGGTTTATCGTATCGCGATATTGCTGCTCGCGTTGGTCGAGATCCAATGACTGTTAGCAGAATCTGAAATCGGTGGGTTCAGGAGGGTAATACAGAAAGCCGTGTTGGATCCCAACGGCCTCGTATCACTAGCAGTCGAGATGACAGACATCTTATCCGCATGGCTGTAACGGATCGTGCAGCCACATCTCGATCCTTGAGTCAACAAATGGGGACGTTTGCAAGACAACAACCATCTGCACGAACAGATCGCTCGGAGACCATGGCTGCGGTTACCCTTGATGCTGCATCACAGACAGTTGCGCCTGCGATGGTCTATTCAACGACGACCTGGGTGCACGAATGGCAAAACGTCATTTTTTTGGATGAATCCAGGTTCTGTTTACAGCATCATGATGGTCGCATCCGTGTGTGGTGACATCGCGGTGAACGCGCATTGGAAGCGTGTATTCGTCATTGCCATACTGGCGTATCACCCGGCGTGATGGTATAGGGTGTCATTGGTTACACGTCTCGGTTACCTCTTGTTCGCATTGACGGCACTATGAACAGTGGATGTTACATTTCAGATGTTTTACGACCCTGCGATACCCTACGTTTCAGCAGGATAATGCACGACCGAAAGTTGCAGGTCCTGTACGGGCCTTTCTGGGTACAGAAAATGTTCGACTGGTGCCCTGGCCAGCACATTCTCCAGATCTCTCACCAACTGAAAACGTCTGGTCAATGGTGGCCGAGCAACTTGCTCGTCACAATACGCCAGTCACTACTCTTGATGAACTGTGGTATCTTGTTGAAGCTGCGTGGGCAGCTGTAACTGTACACGCCATCCAAGCTCTGTTTGACTCAATGCCCAGGTATATCAAGGCCGTAGGGCTCCCACCACCACGCAGAAGTGCAGCGACATGACGAAGCATGGACTCGACGAATGTCTAAAGTAGTGCTGGGGGGAATTTACACCATGAATCCTGCAGGGCTGTTCATGAATCCCTAAGAGTTGGAGTGGGTGGAGATCTCTCTTGAGCAACACGTTACAAGGCATTCCATATATGCTAAATAATGTTCATGTCTGGGGATTCTGGTGGCCAGCGGAAGTGTTTAAACTCAGAAGAGTCTAATTCTGGACTTGTTGGGTGTCACATCGTCCTGCTGGAATTGCCCAAGTCCGTCGGAATGTACAATGGACATGAAAGGATGCAGTTGATCAGACAGGATGCTTACGTTTGTGTAATGTGTCAGTGTCGTATCTAGACGTATCAGGGGTCCCATACCACTCCATTTACACATACCCCACACCATTACAGAGCTTGCACCAGCTTTAACAGTCCGCTGCTGACATACAGTCCATGGATTCATGAGGTTGTCTCCATACCTGTACACGTCCATCCGCTGGGTACAGTTTGAAACGAAACTCGTCCGACCAGGCAACATGTTTCCAGTTATCAACAGTCCAATGTCAGTGTTGACGTGTCCAGGCGAGGCGTAAGACTTTCTGTCGTGCAGTCATCAAGGGTCATGAGCGAGCCTCCAGCAACGAAAACCAATATGGATGATATTTCGTTGAATGGTTCGCACTCTGACAATTGTTGATGGCCTAGCATTGAAATCTGCAGCAATTTCGGAAGGGTTGCACTTCTGTCACGTTTATCGATTCTCATCAGTCGTCGTTGGTCCCGTTATTGCAAGCCCCAGCGATGTTGGAGATTTGATGTTTTACCAGGTTTCTGATATTCACGGTACACTCGTGAAATGGTGTTACGGGAAAATCCCCACTTCGTTGCTACCTCAGAGATGCTGTGTCACATCGCTCGTGCGCCGACTATAAAGCCACGTTCAAACTCACTTAAACATTGACAACCTGCCGTTGCAGCAGCAATAACCGATTTAAAAAGTGCGCCAGACACTTGTTGTCTTACATAGGTGTTGCCGACCGCAGTACCGTATTTTGCCTGGTTATATATCTCTGTATTCGAATACGCATGCCAATACCAGTTTTTATAGCGCTTCAGTGTGTATTATCCCTATTTCCTCTTAAATCTCAATATTCAGTTACACATAGAACTATTTTCTCAGTACTTTATTAAATCTGAACTGGGTTTGTTTGAAACCTAGGTTGATACTTCTTCAAGTCAGCTGTATTTATAACACTCAAGCATTTATGTTTGGAATGTCTGCTATATTAAATGGTCTATCGGAAATTAATTTTAATTTGCTGATTTCGTTGTTTATCTCACTCGACGTCCCATGTGTTTTCATGAGTATGAGATCGCCTTTCAAAAATTTTGGGTCCGGATTCACCACGCTGTCAGGCTCAGCCTATAGAGGAAACTGTAGTTGCTCCTCTACTGAACTCTTGGATTATTTTTGTTTTAGGATCTCTTCTGTTATGAACCCCAGAGCTCTCATTCATCAAACAATTCGTGATTTCTTCAAAATCATTTACAAACTTCCCCAATTTTGTATGGCCATATCGCTCGAAAGATGGTTTGTATAGATGTGGAACACTTCCACCTGCTTTTCAGCTGTTTCTTCTCCTGGGACAAAACTGAACAACATTGTCCGACAGTATTGTCTTTAGCTTCTCTGCGTCCCTGAAATAGTCTCTAACTATTTTTCACGCACTGCCTTTGATGTTGCCTTTGTTGTACGGTATACTTTAATATATTTTAGAGAGTAGTTCTACCGCAATTGAAATATACACAAAACCACCATTTGTTTTTGGTAAAGGACAGAAAATGTGTAAAGCCACAATCTCCAGTACCTTTTCTTGGTTTATGGATTGCACTGGTTCTCGATTGGTTATGTGAGATACTTCTGCGCTCTGGCAAAGACTACATGATTTTGTTCTTTGCACGACCCTTTGAATCACATTATTAAATGTCACTCACTCAAACATCTTTTCAGCAAATTTCCTTGTCCCGCAATATCTGAAGGCTACGTGAAAATAACCTGTAATTTCTTCTATGTGCTGCAAACGCCAACACACATTTCACGCTCCTGAACTACGCATATTTTTTAAATACAATAGCTGTTTCTATTTTCCATATGAAGCTTTTATATTTTCAGCATCTGCATCATCCAATTTGATCTTGAGAGATTAGAATACTTTGTCATTTTGAACCCTCCTCATCTTACGACAAATTTCTCGTATTTTGTGTTTACACTTTAGTGTCTTGAAATAATTGAATTATATTTTATTTTTTCTAAAGTTTCACTGTTCTCTTGGCAAACTCGGCACGGCATCTCGTACTGCATACTCATCACCCTTGACGCACCTAACTTCCATGTCGAATCGCTGCAAAAACAAGACCCATTGGGCTACCCTATTACGTAGCAATCTGCAGTCCTTAAGGGACGTCAGGGTCATATTATCAGTGGGAATGATCATTTTGTTTCTCCATATGAATCTGTTAAACTTACGGTGGTCCCATATTATGGAAAGCGACTCCTTTCCTGATACCATGTAATATCTCTCATACTTGGTTAGGATGTGGCTTGCAAAAGTAATTTGCCTATGGGTGTCTTCTTCTTATGACTCTATTTCTTGAAAAATCGATACCCCTAATCCATAATCTGTACTAGCTGTAGTGTAATATCCATTTCTAAGAATTATTTTGTTTTTGTAAAATTTTGTGTAATGATTCTAGATCAAAGAATCGATATGTTAACATTTAAATTGTGTACAAGTAAAGTAAGGTATGGCCTTTAGCTTTTTTTTTATGGCACCTAGGAGATGCCTGGTTGTTCATTTTTGTCTTTTTCCATCCTGGTCTCGTCATTTAGACATTGAGCTCTATATAAATTATAATACATTAAGTTAATTCTTAGATAAAATGTGTTCAACATTTTCTTGCCATGCCAGTCCACGTATTTACGCTAACTAACAATGTATTAAGAGTTTTATTTTTCAGCCTTTCGTGGAAAGGAGCAACATTGCCACGTGGCTCTAAGCCGTCATCGGCATGACTTTGTTACAGATTTTCAATATTTCTTTCGACTTACTGCACGACCTGAATAGAAGAAGTACGAGAATTTTAACCAATCACAGAACGTGGAGCGATTAATAGGTTGTGAGATGCAATATTCGTTTCGAAATTTCCTCGTTCTCCATCTTTAGTTCTGCAGCTCCAAACACGAATCTGGGGCTGTTGTATCATGCAGATTCGGCAAATATTTACTTACTGGCGGTGGACGCCAACTGCTGTAGCCACATGAAAAGTCTCATTTGACTTAGAATGCTACAATTTAATATTCTTGACTAAGCTTTCCTCAAGTCATTTAACAGAACATTGCAATCGTCAGTGCATTCAAGTGTACTGTTTTTCTTCAATAAGTTGTTTAAATGTGGTCTATTAAATAACTGGTCATCCACATATTTGCGATAAAACGAGTGTCATTGAATAAATGACTTACAGTGCTTTTCGGTTTACAGCAATGAACAATTTTGAATTTCTCTGATCTTTCTGGGGTCCTTCTCTATTCATTGTACCGTGATAATGTCTCAAGAATTTTATTTCTGTGCCGCGTGGGATTAGACGAGCGGTCTGGGGCGTTGCAGTCATGGACTGTGCGGCTGGTCCCGGCGGAGGTTCGAGTCCTCCCTCGGGCATGGATGTGTGTGTTTGTCCTTAGGATAATTTAGGTTAAGTAGTGTGTAAGCTTGGGGACTGATGACCTTAGCAGTTACGTCCCATAAGATTTCACACACATTTGAACATTTTTTTAAATTTCTGTCTTGACAAATTATCACTTTATAACCTCAGGATCATACCTTCACTATTTAGAGCTTTGAACGCCATCTCGAGAAATGTCAAATGTTCTTGCCCAGTTTTTGTAGTAGTCATTAGTTCATCTATGTGTACCACTGTCTTGAACTGCTTTTGCTACCTAAGATCTTATATAATACATGTATGAACGAAGAAACGAAAGTATTCTGTCTAAAAGGGCCCACAGCGTATTAATAACGTCTACCAGCAAACAGAAATGCTGCACGCTTCCATGATTCTGCCTCTAAGGGTACTTGAGTGTATGCTACCGTGGGCTCGATAAATACAGTACTTTACACCAGTAAATTTCAGTAATAAATTGTCCATATTCTCTGGACGATCTGTCTATCTTTTAACAGTTTTATTTAACGTACGCGTATCAGTAACAATGTGTATGCTGCCATAATAGAGTATTTGACTGTTTTCTGGAAACTGTCTTAAATAATCATTTTATGCTCCTAACATGCTTGTCTTCCTCTTGAATTTCAGTATATTTTTATAAAAATTGAAATGAAATTCGAATAATTTGAACGCCCGCTGAAACGCTCCATGGGATTCCTGTAATGGCTGCGACGTCACTAGCTACCTCGCTGCTCCAACTGTTGTAATACTAATTCATAGTGATGTCTTGTTTCGGAAGTTAGTAATGTTTAGTACGTTACTGTACAAATACATCTACAAAAACTCCTGAAATGTTGCTTTGAGTGACCAGAGAATGAGAAGGGGCGTAAAATGTGGTTGCACTGTAAAGGGAAATTGCCACCACGTTGTCGCGATAGTTCACTAAATTAACTAAAAATGTATTGCAGTATGAAGTTAACATTAACTTGTTTCCGTGGTATGGACTCCCACTATTACAACGAAGCATAGCGTCATTCAGAGAAAATAAATTCCCAGTAAAACTGTCGTTTTCTTTTAACTACATTTCAATTATTCAGAAGCTCAGTTGTTACAGAGGTTACAGCACGATGCCCATAGATCGCTGGTTCGAATCTAACCCGAAAGAACATTTTAAGATATTCATGAAACCACTCGACAGTCCTCTCATACGCAAACCAAATCACAATTACAAAACTTCACCGCATCGACCACAAACAGAATATTATTGTGTTTTCCTTGCTGTTTACATGCTCTAACATTTGCAATATCTGTTCACACAACTCATGTTCAAATAGATATTTTCTGGTTAAACTGACCACATATTTTTTGCTTTATTAGAAACAATGTTTTCATAATTGTACTGTCTATCTAGAATCCTTACTATTTAAACTTTTGCAGTTTCATGATCTTACATAAAGATTAAGTAAGTGTGCTTTACACTAACAGACGTAAAACCCCTTAGTTTGTGTCACTTGCATGCTGTACACGCTTTATATCTCTCAGCATAACCTCATCGTCCTACACTTCCTTGCACTCTGGGCCGTATGGTGATATCTTGACTATTTGCGATGTTTTTTTAAAAAAGTGAATAGTTTATCGCAAAGTAAATGCATTTATCCTCTGTTGTTCATTTCTCAGACTAAGACTAATGTTAACCTATGTGTAATACATTCCACAATCGAGAGTACTGCTACAATCAATTCTTGCTAACGCTATTTTCGTATTTAGTGCAAAAATTTTAAAATTGTTTTAGCCTTACAGTATTCGAAGATGTGACCTCTTTATTTGCATGCGAATGAGCTATTCGTTGCGACACGGAATGCCTACTGGATGTAATATCTCTGCTGAGTGTATTCTACAAAGGAAATTAGCACTGAGTTTCTCCGAGAGTAATTTTGACGACTGATAGTACACAAACTAGTAATTATACAGGGACGCATGTGCAAAAGTTTTGCAATTTCTTAGTTTTGAGTGAGTTTAATGATGTTTGCAGGGATCAGGGAAAATAATGTCCATCGTTGTACATATCGCCGTTCTAAATTGGTGGAGCATAAACACATCAACTTTCGAAAAGTTTCTGGTATCAACGTTCACAAAATTCCTTTCTATTGTTACTGAAAAGTTGTAATTCGCTTTCTGGTACTAAACAGCTAAACTGTTTGCAGTAAAAGTACATAAAAACCTAATAACTTCGGCTAACGCTCCAACATCACAAGTATAGCTTCATCTTACTCCTAGTTTGTGACCAGATCTTGGTATTAAATGATTTTCGAGCTTTAATTACGTAAAAATAACAGATATTTTATGAGGATATTGACCGTAATTGCTATTTAAATATTATAACCCATTACAATAACAACAATTTTAACCAAGTTTTTAACATTGGAAAATAGTCTATTCTTTGCTACAGTTATCGAGGGATTATTATATGGAGTAAGGCATCTTTCTGTATCCCCCTCACTCGAGCATGTGATTTTCTTTTGGATGATACTCTTCCTCTCTAACAGAACTTTGTGTGGTGATTTCAAGAATGGTTCATGCTTGACAAATTACAGGTGGTGTTCACACACTATCACCTTTCCTAGCCTATCTGAAACACTTACACGTTGCCTGTAACAATTTTCCTTTTGTGTTATTGACAAACTCTCAGTCTGAGCTACCACTTGTTGTAAATCTGGTTCCTTCCCTTCTTCTTCTTCTAGAATATTATTTACACTTAGATCATAAACCTAAATTCACTTTTTTATATTCCAATTAATTTAAGTGGGTTTCTTCCATACCACCTGCTACTTCTAATGGAATTTTTAATAATTTCCGTTCCGTGTGACATAAGACAGCTTTTCCATCAAAGTCTATTACAACTA
Organism: Schistocerca cancellata; assembly: GCF_023864275.1. Taxonomy (NCBI): domain Eukaryota; kingdom Metazoa; phylum Arthropoda; class Insecta; order Orthoptera; family Acrididae; genus Schistocerca; species Schistocerca cancellata. The sequence goes on along the minus strand of NC_064630.1, from coordinate 523,453,097 downwards.
ACTGTCTTATTATGAATTCCTAAAACAATCCCTGCACTTAATTCTGGAACTACAAGAAATATGTAACTAAAAAATCTCTCCTTGATATTACAGTTCAAAACACTTGAAATATAATGGCCTTACTACTCATACCCATAGCACCTATGACTTCAATGTCCGTTATGGACTTTACCACCATCCCAGTTTTGTACTTAATTTGGTTGAAAAACGCGTTCAAAATAGCACTTATTTGCACTTCTACGGCCAAAAGTACAAACAGCTCATTTCCTTATATTACAGTGGGAATGATTGTTGACATTCTAGTGCCCTACTATCAGTTTTATTTATGTTCCCGCAAGAGAGCCTTTTCGACTTCGAGGTCTTTCCATGTCGTTCAACTCGTCTGTAAACTGAGCACCTTATCTGAAGGTTTCTTCCTGTTATTCAGTTGGACGTTTTTGCCTCACTTTTTCCTGTTGCCTGGTGTTTACTTTTCTACTGCTGCTGTGTTCTTTGAAGTAATGATGACCAATGATTTATTAATTCTTCTTACACCACCCTGCCTCTGCTTCAAAAACTTACTCATGCTAAAATCAGTTTGGTTTATTTCTTTATCCAGAAAAATGAACTAGTGATCTCTACTGCTTTCAACGTGGTGCAAATGCCATAATTCATACAAAACGTTTGAAAAAAATACTGTAGTGCTTATAAGTTTCTATAATGACACATACTTTGTCTTCTTTTTTACTAAGTGATTAGTTTCTGTGGATATCGACGAGTGTTGTCACAAGATACTTATCGAAACTGTCATGGCTCTCTCTTAGCTTCATGTTCTGGTCAGAACTAATTTATTCATCAGTAGTCACCTGTTCTTGAGCAGGCCAGTTCTCGAGCTGATGAACATATTGTGCAAACAGTATAATCTCTGAACATGCATGCATCTCTGTGCTAAGCTTCTTTTCATTAACTCTCTTCTCATCTGTGATTCCGCTTTGTCGCAATTCTTAGACTTTTAGATAGAATTATTGTTCTCTTAAATTCCGAAAATTTCCACATCCAGTTTCAGTCCCCAAGTCTTAACACTTTCTGCTAACGAATCGATTATCAAATTGATTTTTCCTTTAATTTATGGGGATGCTGATTACGACTGCCTGCATAAAGAAATAAAATTAAGAAATCGAAGAGGTACTAAGGAATAACATGTGTCTTTCAATCAGAACAACGTTCATGTGGGGAAACGCTACGTCAGTATAACAACCGACAAAATTGGCATTATGTTATTTCAAAAAACGACGTCATAAGCACCAAAGGTAGAGCTTTAATAAAAATGTGGCACACACACACACACACACACACACACACACACACACACACACACACACACATATATATATATATATATATATATATATATATATATATATATATATATATATTAGCGACTAATTTTGATCGAAGGGATTATCAACTGGCTGGTAGAATCTACTACAATAAAACAGCACGTGTTTGCATGTTGAGTACCATAGCCTTATCTGTCTCTGCATAAGACACTTGAAATTCATTGCAAAATATGAGTCACCAGAAGATGAGACTCTGTACAGAAAATATTTACAGAAATAAATTAGTAATTAAATTATACTGTAGTTTACGCAAAAAGGACATGAAGTGCTTTTTCCGATAATACAGCCACGTTTTAAGCTGTGTAAAGTACGTGATATTCACTTAACTAGATCCTCCACTTGTTAATTATTTTTTAAAAGCTTCCTTTGGTACTGTTACTTTAAGCAATAATAATTATTTTTCAAACCACAAGTGAACAGCATTATTACACATGACTTAGTTGATAAAATTACTCAATATGGATATAAAACAGCCACAGTGTTTGTCAATCATGCGCCGTTCTTGGAAAAGGTGTCTTTCTGATATTCATAGAGAAAAAGTGCGGACCTCTCTCCCACCTGGTCTCTTCTCGGTGCAATCCAGCAACGGCCCATTAAGTGACAGACGAAGTTAAGTAAGGCCGGACAAGTTCACCGTTTCCTTGCGAATAACGGACTTAAAGCAATTTTCCACTGTTGGTTAATAATCACTAGTTGTTTTCAAACTCGGAAATGCTGAGTTTTGTAATAACATTGCTTTTGGTTCACATTCTCTATAAAATGAACTTGCCTAAAGTGCAGTAAAGACTTTTAATCATGCAGTCTTTACGGAAATTATACCATTTTGCATTCTGAACGTCATCGTCAAAAGAAAAGTTAATGTCGAGACTCCTTACAACCTTTTGGAACATTGTCAGACGTGTTACCAAATAAGATTATAAATCACTCCTTATCAGTTTATGGACTTCTATCTTGCGGCGTGAAAGAGAATGGGTCTTGTAAATAACCATGCAGTAATCGTACTTCAGTTCTTACCTTTGGGTTTCAAGTGTCGTAAGACCACTAAAATACTAGAACAGTATTTATCTTCGTCAAGTATGTTTGGTCTGATTGCCACGAGACAATTAGCAGCCAATGGTGCTTACCATAAGAACAAAAATAGTAATGAAGCACCATATTACTGATTAAATTCGGCAACTTCTAGGTTGTTTTGACTCATAACGCTGAATTATGGCGCGCGCTCACACACGCAAATACACTTTCATAACACACACACACACACACACCTTCATAAATATGAGACATTCCTGTTATCTACAGTCGTAAATATCCATAAGCCTACCGGAAAGCATTTGTTATTTTCCTTATCATATTTATTTTAGATAATCTAGCGCCAAAGTCCCTGAAATTCCGCAATCAGAAAAATTAAAATTAACGTCACTGAAATGATTGCGTCGCATTTATATTTTTAGCATGTTGCCTAGACAGATACCATAGCATATGCCACAACCGTAGGATGGTCGCTTTTTTTTCTTCCGACTCGTATTGCCTACATGTTACTGGCATCTATGTGTCTAACATAAGTGAAACTGCAGATAATTGTTGATTAGTCTCAACACCAAATCTATAGCGTTAGGCAAAAAGAAAAGTAGATATACGTCAGCGCAAAAGACAAATAATGTAAAACTAGTTCTGATCTATTTATCTATGTAGTCTCACGGGTCATACGGTCAAATTTATAGCAGAACTCAGACGGAAACCTCAAAAGGCCAGCAGCTACGGTTTTCACCCTTTTACTTAAGTTTAAGTCGCTGACTTTTTATACCTGCAGCGCAGACTTTTCAGCCCAGTTTAATCTTACATAAGTCAAAGAACACGCCGGATAATATACAAAAGGTATTAGACATTCTGGAAGTATAAAACGTTCTCTTTTTTGTTAACACTTGCTTCATCTTTATTCATTATAAAACACTGGTTGTACTTCTTATTAAAAGTTCTCTTTTTTTAAGCACACTACTAAACCTGTCCCAACCCTCTGCGAATCTGAGTCTAGGAGAACTATAATAAATATCTATGAAATAAGGTAGGAGAATAAAAAAAATCAATTTATTCTTTTATTTGCCTGTTCACAGTTGAGTCTTCACTGTCACACAAATAGCTACGAAAGACTTGCCAGTATGGGCGCTAACCCAAGAGTGTATGCCCAACTTTAGAACTGGCCATATTTTTCATTTTAGTTGGTACTTCCAGGTTTTACTTTATAAGAAACTAATTTCATATACTGCGCTCTCGTAATTTTTCTAATTTCAAACTTCGGCACTTGCTCATTATGAATTTTGAAGCCAAACAACACCTTCCCTTTTCCTTGATTTTTGAGGAACTGATTACAGTTTTGTCGGGCAGAATTTGCTTCAGTACCTCAGTACCTAAAAGATCTGGGCCGCATGAGTCGAACTGACTATTGTACCTGCAGTGGACATTTTCGCAACCGTGGGTACTGCTGTCTGTTACAAGTTAGCTCTGTCCTCATGGATGGAGGAAAGTTTGCGTTTGCGCCTATACAGGGTGAAGATTAGTAAAACCGACAAACCGAATGGACTGGTTTCTGACTGGAAATGGAGGAAAAAAGTTCCTATGAACACGTGTCCGGAAATGCATGTTTTCCACGGTAAATGGCGCTGGCAAATATAGTTCCTCTGACATGTTCCTTGTGTGCTGCAGGCTGTGTGTTTGACGCAACGTACTGTAACAGCGACGTGTACTGTGTGACACTCAGCGGCCTGTGCAAGTCCATGCGGAGCAAACGGCCTGGGCTGTCTACGGAGGGAGTGATTCTCCTCCACAATAAGGCGCTTTCACATGTCTGCGTGGTCACACGAAGCGTAATGGCCAAGTTCAAGTGGGAGCAGCTTGAGCGACCGCCGTACAGACCGGACATGTCGCCCTGCGACTTCCATGAGTTTGATCCGCTAAAAAATCATTTCAGAGGGAAGTGCTTCAACTCGGACGACGAATTGGCTCCTGTCACAACCACAGGAATTCTGGGAACAGGGAATCCTTCGCCTCGTGAAACAGTGGGATACCCGTGCTCAAACCTCTGGTGATTGATTTTGGATAAAGACTTCCGTTAGACCCACAGTATTGTTTCGCATCTTTTCTTTTGAGCACACGCCTTCAGAAGACCAACTACTTTCGGCCTTTGAATTTTGTCAGCAACTATTTCAGTGTGCTTGTGGTCGTCTTGATTCTCGATCGCATCACTCTATTCGGTGAGAGCAGTATTAATAAAACTTCCGCAACTCTAATGTTTCAGGTATATCACGTATCACCACATTCTAATGTTTTTTAAACATAGAAACTTAACATTTCTGACAATCCTGAAGCAGTATTTTCCTTCCCAGTCTACCCACTGTAATTGCAATTGCAACGAAGGACATGTTCACTATTAACAATGATCTGCCATAGAGTGAAGCATGAGCCCCGAAACTACCACTCCGAGGAGGCTTACAGTGCTCAGGGCTACTGCCTGCTGGAAATTAGACTTGTTCCGGATACATGGCTACTGATGCCTGGTTCTGGGAGGCGTGCCTCCTGCGCCTATTCACACATGGACCGTGGTAAGAGTGGTTGCTTAAACGGCTGTGACTAGTCCAATCTTGTTTTCGCAATCCATATGGGAGCAATATATAGGAAGTAGTATATTCCTAGATATCTCTCTTAAACTTGGGCCTTGGAACCTTGTAAGCTGGCCTTCATAATGAGCGTATATCTTGAAGCGTCTGCCAGTGCAATTGCTCTAGCTTCTCCGTGACGTTCTCTCAGGCGTCAAACAAACCTGGTACCTTTCATGCAACCCTTCATTGTACACGTTCGTTAATATATGTTAACACATGAAACACTAGCAGAATAAACATATTTTCCAAAACACAAGTTACTGGGTCCTCGTAAGTTCTTCCCTTAGCCATTATCGCTGAGAGAATGAGACGAAGTGACTTAATGAAAATGCAGCAGAATGGAACAGTTTACACGCTTGACAAGAGAAACATGTGTATTTGTATTAATACTGTAGCCACAGTTATCACGTTATGAAGTGATTCAACGAGAACCACAACTTTGTAACGCAAATGTCTTGAAGCAGCCTCCTATCTCAGTGCATAAAGTTGGTTGTAGATAACAGAATCAAGATTAATGCTGAAATATCGATTATGTAGCGTGACCTGCTATTTTAGTCATTACCTTGTTAGTTCCACTTTCATCAGCAGCCGATTTCTGCCCAGACTGGTTCGTTATCTGTAGCCTTCACTAAGCCTTACTGGATAAATCCATACACTAGCTTTTGTAGAATGATGTGATAAATTGACGGTTTTGTTCTTGGCGACTGTGAATGCTTGTCACTTAATACTCTGTTAATAAGCATCGTAATTTCGCAGTTGCTGTTATGTAATCTGTTCCAAAGAGTCCAGAAATCTACGTATTTTGATAAACGTTCAGTGAAATATACGCTAAAATGTTCGCATATTGTTTGCGTCGGAAAATGGGAACTCATGGCCGCACACTATAACAGAAAGTTTTGCTATTTAGGTACCATAGAAGCGAGCCTTAAGTATTGTCTTTATGAAGCTATAGAGTGCCATAACTGCGTTTCTTACTATCCACGGAAAAACATGTGCCCAGTACCATTCCAAGAATTTCTTCTTAAATTCATTTCTATGCTCTTTACTCTGACTACACGCGACACTACAGTCCCCATCCGTTCCTCGCATTCTCGCACTTGCTGATTATTTACTCCGTCCCAGATATTTCCAATTAGGATCGTCTTATCCTACTCCTAGTCAACTGCGATAATAGCTTTTACTCTACAATAATTCACCCGATTGTCATTAGTAGGAATGAAAGATTACAAAAAATCTCTGTGGAAAACATAGGATTAAAAATAATTTTACAGTCTTTTATTGTGAACAAAGTAGCAATTTCTTGAATAATTACGTTAATTACTACCTTTAGAGATTAAAAATCCATTAAAATAGTCCTATAAATCTCTGGGAGTAATTTAGAACTAAAATTTTCGGAGAACGTAGCAATAAAAATCTTCTGTTGCCTTTATAGAGTGCTCATATGCCACACATTTTGAAGTCACAGTCGCATCATTAAAGCTTCCATTGTTATATGAAGATCTTCACCCCATGTCAACGCACCATAGACATGCATCTGTGAGTTTTCTTGGTTTATTTTGTAGATAATATCACAATGAAGTAATTGCTCCCGGTTCAGCATATATAGTTACAGTGGTGTTGAACATGAGGCAGTTACCTCCGCCGTTCCTATGGAAAATTTTTACGTTAATAATGCTTTTAAGTTTAATGGAACTAACTTAGTGATGTGATCTCTGAATTTTTATCATTACGCTTATGGCATGTTTCCAAGCTTCAACACAAGAAAACTTTCTGGGGATCAAGAATTTAGCAGGTCAGTTGTTCGATGGTAAAGGAAGATGAAGTTCCAGGAGAAACCGTTATATGCAACCTACGGATGTAAATAGTATAGTCCTCCAGGACGATATGATGGACCGAGTACATCAAACCTCATCTAGAAAAAGGTATTCCCAGTTACATGAAAGTCACTATCACATAGTGCAAGTACATCTTTTAGTTCTATTTGACTTGGTAGTACGATCTATGTAAAGGACCTAACCAGCTATCCGATAATAGCGTATGCATGAGACCAGTTACAGCAAATATAACTGCAACACTGAGACATTCTCTTGCAAGTAACCCTATACATGCCCGAAACATGACTGATCTTAAGCAAGGAGTGCATCACTACACCACATAAATCATAGGAAAACATGGATCACATCAAAAATTAATAAAGAATGTTCGTGGAAACATAGGCAAACAGTCGATATTGAGAGGCATTCTCCAAATGTACAAGCTCGTGGTGCCCATATCCTCGGACGTTAAACAAGGGGATAACATGACGTCCAACGAGTACTGCCATTTAAAGGTAGCACGTTTTCAGTCTCTCCCCCCCCCCTTCCTTCTTCTTGCACTTAGAAAGCGTCGCATGGCGTTATGGTAAAAGTGCAGCGTTGCTGAGTGCTTTGCCACTCGTGCCCAAGCACGGCCCACGAGCCAAAATCTTGGCTGCCCCTGATCTAGATGCTAAACAGTAAAATAATTATTGTATAATAATTCATGAAGTGTGTAAAAAAAAAAAAACAGTCACAACATAAACGTAAAGTGCATCGTGTTCATAACATGAAACAGACACAAATCGTCAGCTACTATTCATTTACACCCTACTTCATTAATCGACCATTACCATAATGTAATGATTATGTATGAAGGATGACATCACATGTGACTTTCATACCAGCTAGATTGTTTATTTTAGAAGACAGAATAACATGACTATCATGAAAATGAAACCAACCACAGCATAATTAAACAAGTGATCAAATTTGGCTTTACGAACTGCTAGTAGCAATATATATAACAGTAGTACTGATCACACAATTTTCCTTTAAAAAATGTAATGCAGATATAAGATGTTGAATAATTCTCTACTGGAATATTTAACACACTAGTAAAAAATTATGTCTAATATTCATTACATAATTATCAAACAACTTGTAGGCACATTGACCCGAAAACACTATAAGGAATGTAGAGCTAGGGCTATAGTTGATTTATTCAACAGATATTACACTGCATCAAAAAATTTGTGTTTGCTTATCAATATATCAAAACAATGTCCTAGAAGAATAAGGAAGTGCCAAATTAACACATTGTCTAAAGCAAATATGTGATCAATCACTAGCATGTGTGTATGCTACTGTTTACAAGTCATTACGATGATGTATATAATAATTTGACAGTATGATTTTGGTGGAGAGACATATGACATATTTTTCATTGAGCTACACAGAAACTGCATGATAAACAACAGGGACATACAAAGGACAGCCGACTGACTAAAATTTTAAGTCCGAATAATACAGAACGAAAATTTTTAACAGTATCATTAAATACATGACATAATTAATGTAAAATAACATAAGAGAAGTTATGTAATTATTGCAAAACGCTGTACACCTCTACTTCTAATGACTCATTAACGTTCAGACTATTCACCATAACATAAAACTTGCTGTTTCTGAATAAAAGTAATCAGATTTACAATACAAACCCAACTTTTTCTGATATGTATGTATTACTGTAAAAACAAGAGGCTGATGCCACACTATTGTTGTACTCCAGAGACTTATATAATTATAAAAATAAAACACAAAAATATAATAAGAGAGAGGATCATCAAAAATTTAAAACATCATTAACTTTTACTGACACATATTACAGTAGAAAGAAGAAGCTTATATTTCACTACTGTTGTAAATCAGAGACTGACATTTTTATGAACTTTGTTTTTTAACCAGTTTTATATTATGTTTCTTTTTACACACCTCATGGATTATTATCCAATAATTATACTACTGTTCAGCATCTAGATTTTGCCCAGGATTGTACCTCCTTGCTGTGGGAGAGGTGTTTTTCTATACTTGTAACGGAAACATCTCGTTTTTTACTTATGTTTACGCAAGAAACTAGCAAAGAAGTTCGCCACAGATGATCTAGTCTCCTGTAATCAGCACTTAATTCCTGATTGATATATTTGTATCATATGATGGAAAGGTTTAGTGAAAGTCTTTGACTAACTCTTAAGTGTTTTTACCACAACAGTACTTACTTCTCCAGCCTTCTCATTAGTGGGCTGTTCTGTTAACTGATATCCCTACTCAGAACATCCTGTGTGACCTGTGTAGAACTTACTATACTGGAATGTATTAGATATTACAACACATGTGACGTATCCACTGTAAAAAAAACCATCATGGGGAATGTACTTACTTGAACTGTTCTTAACTTTGTTACTATTCACATTCGTTTTGTACCTGTTTATAATTTCTTAACGTATTTCGATGTTTGTACTTTTGGATATATATACATTGATGATGGTCTAAGACTGGAAAGGTTGATGCTCAATTTTCAATCATATGTATTTCACGTAATATTAATTTTAGCCATACTCTAATGTTTTTTATCTACCACAGACATTAAAGAACTGGTTTAGGATTTATCAGTGAATCATTTGTGGGACATAATTCACAATACGATGTACGCCAAGGACAAATTGTTCAATCAATAATGTGGAGAGCTTCCTGTGTTACGCTACGACAACGAAAATAGGTGAAGTAAAATTGAATTGCTGACCCAAAGGTAGGTATGATTAACATAACGTCCAAAAACTAAAAACAATCAAAGAATAAAGTAGCTTGGTGGGTTACAGCAATGACCATTATAAAGGCAGGATTTGGGGTCCGTTTCCTGACCCATCGGAGAGTTTAAATCTGCGAGAAAATTGCGAAAACAGCGGGCTCCGCTGCCGAGTGTTAGGCTGATTTTAGTGTAATTCGAGTTTTGGCATTATAAACTAATTTATTTGCAAATAAGTATATAACAATATGTATATACAAAACCGCATTGTACACATAGTGTAAATCTTTGTGAAACTAGAGCTACAGGTTATTACACACACACACACACACACACGCACGATTTCAGTTATGTTTCATTGTCGCTATTTTTATCATTCAAATAAGAACAAATATTATCCACCTTTTGCTACTGTGTACCCTGTTGTGCTAATGTGACTTATATAATTTATAAAATGATCTGCAGATAAATAAAAAACTGACATTTCATTGCAATAGACATTACACGAGTTTATATTGGAAGAAGCAGTACGTTTTTGTCGTTAACAGTTAACATCTCAGATTTCATTAGTTCTTCACATTATAGTGTTTTAACATACAGTGATATTCCGTATTACACATCCAGGCAAAAAAATATTTTTCACTTCTTCTCTTAACCAACAGTTCATACTCGTGAAAGCACAACGTGTTCACAAGACAGATAGCTGAAATTTCTAAGGCGTTACCTCCGTGTCCATATTATCTGTTGTGATGCCTCCATACAACTGTCTCATGAATCAGTGCTGAGAATACTACACCACAAGTTGTCAAATGTGTGATATTTTTAGCACGTAATGTTTCGTGACTACGCTATCCCATTATCAAATGCTTAAAGCTGCTGTGCCAACAATTAAGCATTTTATAACTGGATCACGTAGTCCCAAAACATGTTGGGCTAAAAATATCACACATCTGACAAGAGGTGACGTATCATTCTCATCACCATTGTGTTTATATAATTAGTCTAACATCATCTGTAGATGCTCTCTTTAAACAGTAATTGATGTATATGCTTTACTGATTTTTCAATACTGTTCTGAAAGCAAAAATATGCAAATTGTTGAATATGATGAAAGTAACATTCAAACATTATGTACGGTAAGTGTTATAAGCTTCCTTGAAATATTAACAGATGTTTCTCGTCGGACGCAGACAGCAATCGCTATGGAAGCAAAGATGGCCTTAATTGTCATGATAAGAAGTTAGAGAACAAAAACCCCTTTCACAGTACATATGTCGCCAATAGTCACATACAGCTTTTACTTAACGATAAATGGAGGGAGAGGGTGTGTGTGTGTATATGTGTGTGTGTGTGTGTGTGTGTGTGTGTATGAGAGAGAGAGAGAGAGAGAGAGAGAGAGAGTGAGAGAGATAGTTGTTCCTTTCAAGTGTTACACACTACTCAACCTCAAATTACGTACCCAGCAATCTAATACTTTTGTTTTCAAATGCTTTCGGATCGGACTTTTGAAACGATTTAATGTTTACAAGATTCTGAGGCTGATAGGAATTTCATAAACCTGCAGGAGAAATTAATACCAATTTCATAGTAGGTAGCTCATATTTTGTAATCACATAAATAAATCCGTAAGTTACATATATGCAGGTATCACATGTTAATCACACTAAAGCGGATGCCTGTTTATTCAGTGGTGAGAATTCTTTAAGATCTGCCAGTCGTCTCTTTGATCCAGTCGACGTAGTACGAAACTTCGACGTACACGCCAGGAGATCCCTTTGTAACGCAAGGCTTCCTGGACCACGACACTATACCGATCTGAGTGCCATTCACTAGCAGGGGTCCACCTCCATCTCCCTGAAAAAGGGAAAAAGAGAATTGGGTAATGGAACACGCAAAAAGTGTAATGCAACGTATGATATGATTCGAAGCATCCATTTCAGAGCTTTAATGTCTCTCACACACAGATCAATCAGAAAATTCAGGTAAATTTGTAATTTTAGTTATCTTTCAGGATACTTCTAATCAATGAGGAACATTTTACAAACACTATTTCGTGACTGATGACATATGTTATTGAGTTTATTTATTGTTTCAGCGCAGAAAATATCCATTGATCTAAAACTCTTTGACCACTTGAAGAAAAATGTAGGTTTTATTTTTATTATTACTTGACGTCGATGTTGCTGGACATTGTGCTTTACAAACATAAGCCACGATATATCTTCAAAGAGGACCAATGTCTGAAGAGTTTTGCGAAATCAAGGAAAACTGATCTGGAGAGAGGACCGCGATTTTAAACCTCCTCAGTCCGGTTCTGACTGCAGCTCGTCGTGCAGTCTTGACAACAATTTCTGCTTCATTTATGTGCTCTTTTCTGTTGTGGCAGTACCAGCTGTTAATTCTTTATGCGTCATATAAAGCTGCATTCCTTTAACAATGCATCAAGTCATAAAACAGACATTGTTACAGTTCAAAGGCCACACTATAAAACAACGCAGCGTATCTGGAGTAATTTTAAACCTTTATGTGACAATGCGTTGCAGTAAACTTGCTGACATCTCGCAAGTAAATCTTCATTTCCTAATGGCAGTTTTAATTTATAGGAACAGTAAATATACTGAAAGCGAAATATCTTGTTGAAAACTGATAGGGCTCAATGAAACGTGCAGGCAATAACACCACATACTTTTGGAGGATCCTTTCATTACTTGTCTTTGTGAAGTTCCTGAGTAAGAGTTAATATTCTACATGTGTAAAAATACCAGTTTTGGATATTGTCTGTGTGTACACAGGTGGAAATGTAAATTAACATTTACAACTAAGGCTATGGTCTGATAGTGGACAATATAATCCGAATATAGCCACCACAAAAAAATTTAGAACGTAACTGAGAAAAATAAATTTAACAAGTAAACACATCTGACCGGAGAGCGCAAACAGTAAGTGCATTTGATTAATAAGTAATGGAATCAATACGGTTAACTGATAGAACGTGCGACTGAGTTTCCAGAACCCACTGATATGGAATATAAAGAAATTACCTACAGCGAACATTGTAAAGGTTTACATGCGACAACGACGAGTTAAATTTGATGAAATTTAGTGGTAGGAACAAATATGTTAAATGAGGTGAACGTTGCACAGTAATTGAAACCAGGAAGGTGATAATGGAGTAAGGAAAGAGAATTAAGTTAGGGAATTGTGTAGGAGAAAGGGTAAGAAATTTTGTGATTCATTTTAAAAGTTTTAACAGACGTAAGTTTTGTAAACCAGAAGAAGAGAAGACGTAGGAAAGATGATTAAATACAAAAATACTATAAGAGTAACACAAATGTGTAGGGACGTATGCCACAACTTTTGGCTACCGTTGTCCGGAAAGGCAAATTTAACAAAGATGAAGAATAAGCCGCACCAAGAGGAATGAAGCAAAATATGACTGATTAAATCGCACTGAAATTCTGAAAAGTGGAGACAGATGGGCTAAGTAAAAGAATTGCTCGTAGCTGAGGCGCAATAAACACAGGAGAGGTGTGCGGCGACACGGCACGTTGCTTCGTTATCAGTGGGATTTGTTGTTTATAGCCGCGATTGACGCTCGGAAGCGGCGAGTGGTGGAGACGTTAAAGTGGTGCGCTGCTGTTTCTATTAATTTAAAATATGAAATTGCGAAATCAATTGGAGTGTAACGTAAATTGTAAACACGTCCTGTCCGTGCCATGTCTCCGTCGCTCCTCAACAGGCTTCCACATCCTGTGTTCACTGCACCTGAGATGATAAGTACATAAGAAGCAAACAATTTATACCAGCTAATATGTTCATCATCATCATCATCATCATCATTTAAGACTGATTATGCCTTTCAGCGTTCAGTCTGGAGCATAGTCCCCTTTATAAAATTCCTCCATGATCCCCTATTCCGTGCTAACATTGGTGCCTCTTCTGATGTTAAGCCTATTACTTCAAAATCATTCTTAACCGAATCCAGGTACCTTCTCCTTGGTCTGCCCCGACTCCTCCTACCCTCTACTGCTGAACCCATGAGTCCCTTGGGTAACCTAGCTTATCCCATGCGTGTAACATGACCCCACCATCTAAGCCTGTTCGCCCTGACTGCTACATCTATAGAGTTCACTCCCAGTTTTTCTTTGATTTCCTCATTGTGGACACCCTCCTGTCATTGTTCCCATCTACTAGTACCTGCAATCATCCTAGCTACTTTCATATCCGTTACCTCAACCTTATTGATAAGGTACCCTGAATCCACCCAACTTTCGCTCCCATACAACAAAGTTGGTCGAAAGATTGAACGGTGCACAGATAACTTAGTCTTGGTACTGACTTCCTTCTTGCAGAAGAGAGTAGATCGTAGCTGAGCGCTCACTGCATTAGCTTTGCTACACCTCGCTTCCAGTTCTTTCACTATGTTGCCATCCTGTGAGAATATGCATCCTAAGTACTTGAAACCGTCCACCTGTTCTAACTTTGTTCCTCCTACTTGGCACTCAATCCGTTTATATCTCTTTCCCACTGACATTACTTTCGTTTTGGAGATGCTAATCTTCATACCATAGTCCTTACATTTCTGATCTAGCTCTGAAATATTACTTTGCAAACTTTCAATCGAATCTGCCATCACAACTAAGTCATCTGCATATGCAAGACTGTTTATTTTGTGTTCACACATCTTAATCTCACCCAGCTAGTCTATTGTTTTCAACATATGATCCATATATAATATGAACAACAGTGGAGACAGGTTGCAGCCTTGTCTTACCCCTGAAACTACTCTGAACCATGAACTCAATTGACCGTCAACTCTAACTGCTGCCTGACTATCCATGTAAAGACCTTTAATTGCTTGCAAAAGTTTGCCTCCTATTCCATAATCTCGTAGAACAGACAATAACTTCCTCCTACTAACCCGGTCATATGTCTTTTCTAGATCTGTAAAGCATAGATACAATTCCCTGTTCCATTCACAACACTTCTCCATTATTTGCCGTAAGCTAAATATCTGGTCCTGACAACCTCTAAGAGGCGTAAACCCACACTGAATTTCATCCAATTGGTCCTGAACTAATACTCGCACTTTCCTTTCAACAATACCTGAGAAGATTTTACCCACAACGCTGATTAAAGATATACCTCTGTAGTTGTTACAATCTTTTCTGTTTCCATGTTTAAAGATTGGTGTGATTACTGCTTTTGTCCTGTCTGATGGAACCTGTCCCGACTCCCAGGCCATTTCAATTATCCTGTGTAGCTATTTAAGGCCTGACATTCCACTGTATTTGATGAGTTCCGACTTAATTTTATCCACTCCAGCTGCTTTATTGCACTGCAATCTATTGACCATTTTCACCACTTCCTCAAATGTGATCCTATTTCCATCATCATTCCTATCCCATTGTACATCGAAATCTGAAACATTACTGATCGTATTTTCACCTATATTGAGCAACTCTTCAAAACATTCCATCCAACTGCCCAAGGAATCCACAGGATTCACAAGCAGGTTGACCTGTCCAAAACACTTGTCACTTCCTTCTTACCTCCCTTTCGAAGACTGCTAATTACACTCCAGAATGGTTTTCCAGCAGCTTGACTCAAAGTCTCCAACCTGTTTCCAAAGTCTTCCTAAGATTTCTTCTTGGATGCTGCAATTATCTGTTTGGCTTTGTTTCTTTCTTCAACATACCTTTCTCTGTCTACCTGAGTTCTAGTATGTAGCCATTTTTGATACGCCTTCTTTTTCCTTTTACAGGCTGTCTTGACTGTGTCATTCCACCAAGCTGTTTGCTTCATCCTACCTGTACGCACTACTGTTCCAAGACATTCTTTAGCCACTTCTAGTACTGTGTCACTGTACCTCGTCCATTCCTTTTCCAATGACTGTAATTGACTACATTCAACTGACTGATACCTTTCTGAGATGATTGTTATGTACTTGTGCCTGATTTCCTTATCCTCAAGTTTCTCCACTCTTATCCTCCTACATATGGACCTGACCTCCTGCACTTTCGGCCTCACAATACCAATTTCGCTGCAGATTAAATAATGATCAGTGTCATCAAAGAATCCCCTGAATACACGTGTGTCCCTCACAGCCTTCCTGAATTCCTGATCTGTTATTATATAGTCAATGACAGATCTGGTTGCCCTGCCTTCCCAAGTATACCGGTGAAGCCCATACTGGCACAGAAATCCAAGAGTTGTTTCCCGTTCCTGTTGTCCTCCATATCCTCTCCAAATTTACCCATAACCCTTCTGTTCGATTTCCAATCCTGGCATTAAAATCACCCATGAGCAGAACACTGTCCTTGTCATTTACTCTAACAACTACATCACTGAGTGCATCATAAAATCTATCCATATTATCTTGATCTGTCCCTTCACAATGCGAATATACTGACACAATCCTAATTTTCTTGCTAGACACTGTCAAATCTATCCACATCAGTCGTTCGTTTACATACCTTATTGCAACTACGCTGGGTTCCATTTCTTTCCTGATGTAAAGCCCTACACCCCATTGTGCTATTCCTGCTTTGACTCCTGACAGGTAGACCCTGTAATCTCCCACT
The DNA here is from genome assembly GCF_023864275.1 of Schistocerca cancellata. Classification (NCBI taxonomy): domain Eukaryota; kingdom Metazoa; phylum Arthropoda; class Insecta; order Orthoptera; family Acrididae; genus Schistocerca; species Schistocerca cancellata. The sequence goes on along the minus strand of NC_064630.1, from coordinate 523,436,882 downwards.
TCATCTTCTGTCTCATCCCTTACCCGAATGTCACTAACAGCTGAAACATCCAGCCCCATCTTACTTGCAGCCTCTGCCAGCTCTACCTTCGTCTCAGAGTAGCCCCCATTGATATTAATACCTCCCCTTCTCATTACCATTTGTTTGCCGAGTCGTATCTTAGGAGTCCCTGGTTTGTCAGTTAGAGGTGGGACTCCGTCACCTCCAAAGGTCCGAGAATTTTTGCTCTGATTGTTGCCAGCATCATATTTAAAGTACCAGGGAAGCAGGTTGCTAGCCTTACTTGCCCCTAGTCCCATTGAGTTTTACCCCTAACGGTTGAGGGACTAACCGGTGGATTTGGTAGTCTTTGCCGTATGAGCACAAAGGTGACCACAACTCAGAATATGTCCGAGATGCCCAGCCTTATTCCAAAGTAACTGGTATCCCGACTGTCGGGACCACTTACTTGCCCACTCATACGTTGCCCATGGGTCATGAACTAGGACATGACTACAGGAACCCACACCATGAACCACTAATATGCTATATATGCAAAAACTTATGCCTTTGAAGAGAATGGATAACTAAAGAAATAAATCAGTCTATGACTGTATGAAGCAACTGCTAGAAAGCAGAAGATACGAAATGAAAGGAAGCTGTATGAATTGCGAAGGAACGTAATCACAAGGAAATTAAAAGAAACAGATGTAGGGTTTCTTTGTTAGATATTCAATAGCGAGATATCTAACGCTGTTTCAAGTAGGGCAAAACTTAATGTCAGGAAACAGTTTAAAGCTTCAACAGTAATCTTTATTCTGGTATCATTCGCAGGATTTGCTCTTGTGTGTCAGTATCAATGCGTTTTAGGAAAGCGAGCTGCGTTAACTCGCACTGTGAACAGTTTCCTGTTATAATACATTATGTTACGTTTACTTATCGTACGGTACTAGCTACTCGATTTTCTGACGAGCGCAAATGTTTTTATCTGGTCATAATGATTCGGTGATCTGCCTATTATCACAAATGTCGACTGTTACTTCTGATACATTTGCGTAAATGAGGAAAAAATGACTGTTGGAGAATACATGCTCTCGAAAATAGTTTAGAACCGAAATCGGCCAAAAGTGACCATACATACGTAACTTCTTTGCTAATGTGTAAATCACAAGTGAAAAATTAGTATGCCTTTCTAAAATTTCTGGCCGTAAAACCGAATACGATAAACTTACGTCAGGTATCTTGCTGTCTAGCCCGCGCTAAAATCCTAACTAAGAAAGTGTCATTGGTGAACATCTGAAGTGCGAATGTGCACCCTCTGTTCAGAGCAAGTGACAGAGTACAGAGTGAGCTGAAAGAATCGAGAGACATTAACGTGGGAGGGAAAGTACTACGGCTTTACCAGCACATTTACAAGTACAAGTCAAGAAGACAAATTGCTGGAACTAGAACTCCGGAACTGAACTGAATAATTTTATGACTTCTTTTCATTCCGGCAAATTAATCGTCTCCGCATATTTGTGACAGCAGTATATTTACAATATATATCTTATGCCAATCATAAAACGTCTTTCTTTTTTCCCATAGCTCTTTGGAAAAGAATGTATACTGAATGGTACAGACACTACAAGGTTGGGGGTTCAATGGGAAATCTCCAGGAGTTGCTCTGATACTGTACTCTCTTTGCATTTACAGCCACCTCTGTACAATTTTCGCGTAAGTGTTGTCTAATGAGATTATGGTTTTGCATGGATGATTGTGGTGAGAGTAAGTACATTGACTACACGACTGATGAAATACATGCTTTTTTACGTAACTCATCAGCTGGAGTCAAAACCTGTGTTAAGATGGTACTACCTTCGGTGTACGAGATGTATGAGAAAAGCAATTAGACTGGTTTTTTTACCTACTAAACTTTTTTTCTTCAAAAGACGATATTGTCCGCTTCAAAGTATTTCGCTTCGACAGCTATATACAGGCGGAGTCGTTGTTACTAGTCTTGGTAGTAGCGCTGGAAGGCTTCAACTCGTACGTCTCTTAACGTGCTTTGAATGTTTTCCTGAATCCCAAAATGACATCACTTTAAGACATTTTTAATTGATATTAAAGGACTAAGATCAGGTATATAGGGTGGCAGAGGAACCACAGGAATGTCGTTTGAGGTTAAAAGTTCCGTGATGGGAGTGGTGGTTTGACATGGGACGTTGTCATGATGTAGTATCCACTTGTTTGCAGTGTTCGGAATCACTCGATTCACCCTTTTCCGAAGCCATTTGAGGGCCTATTTGTGAAATACTTGGCTGACAGCTATTTCTGAAAGGACAGGTTCCTCATACACGATGCCCCTACTGTAAAAAAAGCAAAGCAGCATTGTTTCGATCTTTGATCTGCACATTCGAGCTTTTCTTCAGTCGAGAAGATGTCTCCGTGTGTCACTCCTCACTTTGCCGCTTTGATCAGGATCGTGCTCAAAAAGCCAGGATCACACGACCGAACTGTTCGCGGTCATTGGCGTTTCTACCAAGAAGGTCCAGCACACTTTTCATCGATTGTCCTTCTGCTCAGTTCTGAGGTTTCTCGCCACTGTTTTGTCACAAAGCTTTCGAATGTGCGAAATTTCTGTCGTAACTTGATGTTTGGTGAATGTTTAAGTTTAACAAGGCACCCATCGTCCTTATTGTTAAATGTTGGCCTGATGTCACAAGAGCGTGAACATTTTTAGACTTTTCGTCTCCTTGAGTGAGCATAATTATTTGTGCCAGCGAAATACTTGTGCTTTTGATAATGACCCCCATAGACTTATTTCAACTTTTCGAAAGTTACACTCGCAGATTCCCCAAGCTTATCACAAAAGCTGATGGCATAACATCGCTCTAATTTTCACTGTTCCATGTTCGTAACTAAAACGCGGCGTTGTGAGGTCGCAGTGTTGTCAGTCTCATTACTTTTCTAGCTCACCTGGTATATCTGTTAATAAGTGCATTCCGAGAAGCCAATATCGTTGGCCAGAGGCGTTTGCCTCACAGGTATTGTTCTGGCTTTGGCGTCTTTTGTTTGACTGAGGCCTTCAATAGGACCCATGGAAGAACTGAAAGGAGAGCCTGTGTTCGCGAGCGACAGAGGAAGGGCAGTGCTGGCTGCCGGTGGAACGGTCGCCTGGGTGAAGGAGCAGTAGACTAAAGCCGTCGGCACACGGACCGTGCTGTCGAACGTTAACGTTGAGCGTGCCAAGTTCCACGTGCTCCTGAACGCTCAGGAACGGTGCGACTTGTGCATACGGTACGTGGGCCCCAACGTGGTATACGCTATCACGACGCACTCCAGCGGCAGTTGTGGGATGTTTCCAGTTCGTAAATCACACTGTTTACTTAACGGGCGCACGTAAAATTCCCACGTTAGCACTATTAAAACGCACATTTCCTGCATCGTCCACGAAAAGGAAAGTACCGTGTCCAATAAATAAGGACACAGGCGTATAAAAGTTCCATTACAAACAGTGCAGTAATAATTTGGTTCGTGGTTATTTCATCATCCCAACATTTCAGTAAAACCCCAAGATCAGTCTTACATGAGCACTGTTCCTGTCCAGTAGCAGAATCTTTGCAACATGTGAATTACGAAGCGTAAAAGAAAAAGGAGCAAAATATCTTTATACAAGTAGCGCAAGCTGCCCTGTAGATTAAGCCAATCGAACAAAGTCACCCCTCAAAAAATGGTTTACATAACATCAAATATTATAATATATACTTATATTAAACTAATAATAAAGTATCAGAACCCAATAAAAACGCGAATATTAAGAAAAAAATACTCATTACGCTACACGAACAACATACCACGGATCTCCAATTATTTTACGATAACCGTTGCTGAAACCTTAATCGTAGATATGTTACTAACTGAAATTTAATTATAGGAAGTTGTACAAAGAACAATGCGTTTTGGGTGGATCTTCAGTGTGTCGCTACCTTCAAATAGCCTGCTCTCATAATATGCAAGTTGCAATACTTCTTTTGCCATGAATATGTTGTTTGTCATTATTTTATTGGAACGAATGACACAGTTAACAACGGTCTTTCCAGTGATTTTCAATTTGCTGGTGCCCAGAAACGGCATATATACATATAGGCTTGAAATGAATGCCAATATGGCGCCTCACACCTCTCTACTGAAGGGAGATGGCGTGCGTGTGACGTCGGTGGCGTTGTGCCATCTCATTGGTCAACGCTCAGACGCACGCTCAGAATATCTGACATGCCAGATATTGCTCTGCACGTTCGGAAAGACTCCCGAGCGTGCTATTCCACGCTATGACGTCAGAAACTCGGCACGCTCAACGCTCAACGTTCGGATGCACGGTCCGTGTGCGACGGCTTAAGGCGGAGCGCCGCGGTCAAGCGTGCGCCCAGGCGCGAGTGGTGCAGCTTCGCGTTGTATGGCGCAACTGAGTCTCGGTGGGGCAGTGTGTGTCGTCTCACGAAATTGATTGTTGCAGCACTGATTCGGTGCGAGCTGCACTGCTGGCCATTAACGTTTTTGGTGAGCCGCTTTATTTGAATGTTGCCGCCTGTTAGTTGTTCGTCAGTTTTCATCATTAGTGGTTACCGTTAAAGCTCCGCTACCCGCAATGTGCTGTCATCCACCACCACGTCAGCGTAGTTGTTATTTAACATGGCTTGGCTGCGCCCTTCTTCTTAGCCTATGCAGCGTCTCACGTTCTGCCGAACTACCACCTTGCTAATTGGTTGCTGGTATTGTAATTGTGGAACTCATGTTCCCGATCAGAGGGAGGTGAGGGGATCTAGAAGATAAAGCGTTCACCAATTCAGAGTGGATCAGTTTAATCCTACTGTTTGTTAAAGGTCTGAAAAATTGTTATCTCCCTTTAAGGACTGCTCTGTGCAACAGCACTATTTTCAATTGTATAGATTCATTTTAGGATGTAAGTCTCTCTTGATAGTTGATTAAGCCTGAGAAACTGTTTTTAAATTCACTTTAGAATCGCCTCAACATAATTTGTTGTTCTACTTTAATCCACCGTTTAAAGATGGTTGAGAGTAATTCTTACCCCGATTTTGGGATGGACTGTTGCACACCTTTTAAAAGGAATTAGTTTGAATTGTGACCTTTGTAATCATTACTTTAAATCGAAGGTTAACCTTTCTCTTGTGCCCTTGTTATTGGTTCTGTAGGTTAAATGGTTAAGTACAAGTGTCGATCAGATGTCACAAATTAGCTTGTTGATTGGTAGAATAGACTGTGTTAATTAATGTTTAGTTTATTTTGATGGACTCAACATATTTGTATTACATTGCTGAAGTTATTTCATGCATAGCCTGACACATAGGTCAGTTAAGGGGACGGGCACACGACCAGCATGTCATATATTGTTTTCAATATGGAAGTTGTCTTCCATCTAAATTTTGAGAAAGCTATGGATGTATGTGAACGTAATTTTCTAGTATCTGAATTATTTCCAGATTTTTTGCGTAGAAAACTTTTAGTTACATTCTGTTTCAATTAAGCTCTATTTAAACACAGGATGTGAGTCTGTTTCGTCATTCAGATTTCTGGACTTGAATCTGTTTTGGTATTAAAATTTCTAAGCATGCCTGTGAAATCATATTTTGTTTAATTGTTTCAAGTTAAATTATGCTTTAACACGCTTTAACTAAGCCTCTGGTCACCTGTTTACTATTTGAATGATCATCTTCTGCTTGTAAAACCAGATTTTGCTTAATTGTTTCAATAAATTAATATCTTCCAGGAATTACTTATTATTGTTCAGATTGCTGAGCTTATCTATAAAACCACAAGTTCATTAATTGTCCTATGCATGCTACCAATTTAAACTCTCCTAAGCGTCTCATTAAATAATGAAACAAAATATATTTTTGGTGTATCCTCGACTGACGCTTCCACTCCAACAGTCTGTGTTCTGCTATCCTACCATATCACTTGTTCATCTTCTGACACAGGTTAAAAAATTCATTGTAGATATCTGTTTTCTGATGCATTGCATATAGTTATTCTAACGTCAAGATAAATAGGCAAGCATCAGTGATGTTATTGGATGTGACTAATAGCAACCAACGCTGAGGCTGGCTTGTGTACGTATTTTTATGGTAATTTTTTGACTAGTGCCTGAAGATAGCCTATGTATTTTTGACCAGTGCCAGAAGCTGGTCCGTATACAGACTACAACTAACAGCAGCTAAGGTTTTCACAGAAGCTGATGATGCAGTTTTGAAACATGTTGCAGCTGTGGAGCACAACCTAAAAAAAATTACATATTCAATGGATTCTGCAGACAAAAATATATAACATAGGAGACGGAGATGAAACCCCGCTGGTATTGAATATTGTCTTATATAACATTCTATTCAAACATTCACAGACGCTCTCAACTACTAACGTTGGTACAACTGCAAAGTGGAGTAATATACAGGATACCAAAAACTGTAAAGAAATAAAAACGAACGAAGATAAAATCTTCTGGGTAATTAGACTGCTTCACTTGCTCTCGTACTCCCTCAAAAATTCGACCTTTCCACATTCATGTTGCAGCCTCCTTTAGTCTTGTGGTGTTAAACCAGTCATGGGCGTCACAGAGGTTCTGAAGAATATACTAGCACAGGAGTCGAAAAATCAGGTTCTTGAAAAACTATAAGGGTAAAATGACGCGACCCGATCATCCAAAAGATTTCATTTTCATGGACAACCACCAGTAAATTCGTAAACAGAAATATGCAACTTACACTACATTCTCCCCTGCCTCCTTCAGGCATCCCGGCGCAGATGTCCTCCGCCAGCACCTGGTACTCGTAGCCTGCGTACGCCTCCTGGCAGTCCTCGTCAGACCACACCGGGATGTCAGCCTTACGCAGTGTTTCAGCTGAAGATTCAGACTGGAACAATAATATGGGTCGATTTCACAAAGGGTTATCGAAATGAATAACGTTCGGAAACTCCCTAACTCGCCAACATCACCCACATTATCATAGAACTGTGAATAAAATTTTATGCCTTTGAATTATTGGTAGAATTATCCATTATTAATACCTTAGTCATGTAATTCCATATTCCGTGGACTATTAGCCGAGTTTTCATCTCACTGGTGTGTAATGTGTCGGTATACAGGTTACGTGTTCAGCGTTTGTCTGTCAGAATAGTGACACATTAGCTAATTGCACTTCGTTAAACACAAAGTTCGTTTAGATATTATTGCGGAAAAGAACTTTTTAGTCTTTAACACTACTCATATTACTCGTGAAACAATCCAGAGTTTAACATTATGGGTAAAAAGTGCGGCATGCTCACCAACACCCTTATCGGAACGCAACCGTACGCACGTGCACGTTCTGTGGGTAGCCTAGCTTCAGTGTGTCGTCCGGTACCAGCACTGGGAAAGTGATGATCACTGAATTGCAGACTTGACCACCAGTCGGCTGCCCCTTCTAGCCGACCAATGGAATTGTCCTGTTACAACCTCCAGTTGCAGTCGAAGCGGGCCCTCTTTTCGAGGATAGTGCAGCTACAGGCAAAATACTTGGCGACAAGATCACACTACTTCTCAGAATCTCTTCCCATCCCATGTTAGGTGACAAGATACCACATTTTTCGGTCTCAGTCATGCTTGGGAAACTTGTCCTTACTGCTTGGGTCTGCTGCTTTTTCCTGTTTGGCGCTAGTACCACCTTTTTCGGTTCTTGTGTCATTATCATCGAGCCTCCTGTAGGATCTAGCCTTTCTGTGATATTTCTTTTTTGATGTGTACCTAGTGGAGCCTCTGTTTTTGGGCAGGTCTCCTTGAGTATGTCTTCTTTCCTTGCCTGTGACTGTAGTCGCTGTGCTCCTTATTCTTTTTCCATCGTTCCACCATCATTAATATTTCTTCTTCGGAAATTATTTCCTCAAATTTGGGGTTCCGTTTTCAAACTTCGTATCACAATTTCACATATGCCTTGCGCCTTTCACTGACACGTCCATTCCTGCGGTTGTCCATCTCTGAGGTCATCCATTTCCGAGGTCGTCTGACTCTGTGGTCATCCGGCTGCCAGAACGTCCGTCTGCAGATTCCTCTGTTTGTGCGATTGTCCGTGTTTGGCCTGGCTATCTTTGGGATCGTCCATCGTTAGGGTTGTCTGGCCTCTGGCGTCGACTGTCTCCATGGTTTCAGCGAGATGTGGCAATTTCATACTCAACCAATTCGTCAGGTGCACTGTCCTCTTTCTGCTGGCCTCTCCGGCTCCACCAATTTCCTCATCTTTCCCTCCCTGAATCCTATCCTTAATTTGTTTCTACGAGTGTTGCCCAGAAAGCAATGCACCGAAATTTTTTCTCATCCGAAAACGACGCGTTAGTATGTATTATGAAGTCTCCTGAATGAGCGCGCCAAGTTTCTACCACTTCCGACAGATAGCGTAGCTACAGGACAGTCTAAAAATGGTATTTGAAGATGATTTGCGTTACAAGCAGCATGGCGTCACTGAATTTCTCGCTGCAGAGAATGAAACTTTGGGACTATTGACAAACGCTTGTGCAAAGTCTTTGGAGCATCTGCTGTCGATAGAAGTACAGTTGATCGCTGGGCACGGAGGGTGAGGTCATCAGAAGGCGGTTCTACGGAGCTCTACGATTGGCAGCAGTCGGGGAGACCATCCACGGCTGTCACACCTAACTTGTTGCAGCGAGCTGATGTTTTCATTCGCGAGGATAGACGCATAACGACTCGACAGTTGGCGCTACATCTGTCAATCAGCAAAGGAAGTTCACACAGTGAAGCACTAGCTCCACCCCCAGGGCACGTATCGGTACCGACAGGGCATACACACTCTTACTTCGCGCTTGAGGAAGGCCATATAACGGGATGGATATTACGTGGGACAACAGGGTGTCTACATGAAACACCATTCTTTCGTGTGTGTGATTCTCTTTATGTTCAATAAAGAATTGTTGAAGAAAAAAATGCGATGTTTCTGGGGAACTATCGTAATTTTCAATGGAGCCGTCCCTTCCTCTTCAACGTAGGCCCCTATGCCTGGGCCTCCTACGACGTCTGTATGGCCATGCCTCTCAACCTCAAAATCCGATTCATGAGTCTGTGCCGCAGCCAATGGTAACTCCCCAGATACATTCCCTGTCAACCAGTTGAGGCACTATTCTCGTGTGAACCACATCGATACCACAACTTCAGGCTTCGAGTGGGTGCTGCCATCTCTCGCCAGCGGAGGGAAGATGCATAAGCTATGCAGTACGAACTCAGTTACTTTACTATCTCTTTCTCCAAGGTGAAAGCGGACGCAGGATTTCGGGAAACTAGTATGTGTACCTGCACCTACACACTGACTGGACTGCAACTACTAAGTGAGTTGGCGCGGTGGTTAGCACACTGGACTCGCACTCTGGATGATAACTATTGAAATTCACATCCAACCATACATATTTAGATATTATGCGGGTTCGCTAAATTGTTCCATGCAAATTCTGGGATGGTTCCTTCCCCATCCTTGAAACAATCGAAGCTTGTATTTTGTATATAACGACCTCGATGTCGACGAGATGTCAAGCCAAACCTTCCTTGCTTCTTTTCGACTGTAACCACACACACACCCATGTTTCGCGGGTAGCCTCGTTTCAGGTGTCTTCCACTACCAGCGTCTGCAGGCCAGTTACGATGAAAACAGTTCTGGGTAGCAAGCCATCACGAAAGCAACAATAACAACATTGATTGTTATCAATGTAAATGCAGGACGCCATCACTGTACACGCTACTGCCGCCGACTAGCGGTGTTCCAATCGATGCCGGGAGGTGCAGCCTATGTGTGACTGTTTTCGTCAGTTGGTCACATGTCCGAATTTTCCACACTGTATACCTCCACTTCAGCAGGAAATAAGTCGACTCGCGGCCTTTGAGAAAGCCAGTCATCATCGGGAGTCATCCTGTGCATTTGTTCCGACTGCTCGATGGTTCCACATTGGGTATAAGACCCGACAAGAGCCGACCATCACCGACCTTGGAAGAAGTTTTTCTCTCGTTTGACACTGGCTTGCCGACCTAGAAGTTGTGCTACTCCTCACCTTGTTACGGGTTCATTTCATTTTTTCCACTGGAGATAATCGATAGCGTTAGCTCTTCCTGCAAATCGCCCCGGTAACGTTATCTCCTCTTGTAACTGGATCTAAAATAAACAATCTACGTAACTGCTGTCATTCCTGCGTACACCCTTAGCACTGGCTTTCAAAAATTTCGCTGCATCAGTTTAACGACCCGTGCAGCAGCGTATCCTTTCACAAATATAAACATTCAAGGCTGAATAAGTCTCATATCAGTGGGTTTGGTAACGTCCTGCAAGAGACGTTCATAAGGCTTAATCTTATAACTTTCCCAAGTTAGCTCTTTATAATATGACGCCAAACACGGAATTCAATGATATTACTTTTCTGACCTGCAATATGTTTCGAGCGCATCTTTTGTTAGGAATTAAATACATTTAAAGCAAATTTTAATAGGCTATTTCTTGTGGGCTGTTAATAAATACTTCCGTGATTTTTTCTTAGGTTTCGACGTATCTTAGCAGCATAGTAAAGTTTGTGCTTCAGAGGTGTCCCTAAGAGATGGTAAGCACATACGTTCATGGGGAGGCCTACCTCAGATCGACAGAACGTTCCAACACCACAGGGTGAATTATTCCGAATTATGTGCCGAGCGCAGCTTGCAGCACCTGCAGGAGACGCACAGCTAGTGCAATTCGTTTACAGTTGCCTTTAACTAGTTAATTGCCGATTGTGTACATCTTAAAAAATGGTGCATCCAGATTATTATAGTGTGTAAAATATACAAAATACTTGATTGTTTATTGACACTAGTTACAACGTGCACCTTCTTTACGAGTCTGATAGGCAATATTACCTTTATTATTATGGAAATTCAGATCTTACAAGTACTGTTAACACCAAGTTGTGACGATACACTATAATATCATGCTAACACCGTCTAGCACCGACCGAAACTCTCATATTGTTCTCTATTAGGCGGGGAAGAGGATACAAGTCCCTTCCGGCGTTCTATATCCATCCAATATTACTCACAGCTCATCAGATACCGTGGAGCCACTAAACTGTAAGGGTGTCGCTATGTTTCGTCAGCTATTTCATAAAGTCCGAGGTATTTTTATGGGGCAAAGACCGGTCAGTGTAGCGGGGCAGCTGGGATATGATAACATGCCTGAGTGTTCGTCAAAGTGGGAACGTACGTGAGCAAGTCTGTGAGCAAGGCTGTTGTTTTGGAAGACGAATGAGTGAAGAGTACGTTCAGTCATGAAGATTTAGAAGGGGGTAAACACTGAGGCTGAGAAATTTGAAATAAACCTCCTGGTTCACTCCATATCACCACAGAGACATTTCCAACTTGAACCGCAGCCTTTGCACAGAGTGGGTCAAAGGGCTCATTCTCCTATTTGTGAGAGGCAGAATCTCAGTTATAAGAATCCAAAAACATGAAATCTGTCAGCTACTGCCCATTGAAAATGTACAGGGTTTTGTGCCAATATGAGCAACGGCCGATTTCGAGGTACCTAACTTCAAATATCCACTGAATATACTTCCCGCGTAACTTTTCTCGGGGATCTGTTGCAATGGAACTATAATCACTGAGAGTAAAAATTCCTATCGCCGTAGAAACCCGTGGCGTTGATGAAGTATGACACCCGTGTCCGATCCTTGTCGGTTAAGTCGAGTACACAAAGTTACATGGCGGCAAATAGTAGGTAGTTTCTTCTCGAGGTATCGGACAGCCCATGTCGATACGCCAACAAATCGGATATCTCCTTTCACAATGTGATCATCTACATCCGTGCTCCGAAAACCATCTGACGGTGTGTGGCAGAGGATACTTTGTGTACCACTGTCACGTCCCTCGTGTCGTATTATAGTTGCGAATGATGCCAAGGAAGAACGATTTTTGATTAGCCTCTGTGGGAGCTCGCATCTCTAACTCTAATTCACGTCCTCCCCTCGACACATTTGAGTCCAATAGCTCCATACAACCGACTGTCTCATACACACGCCATGAGTTACGTTAGCAGTGTAGTGTCACATGACTGCCTGGTACCAGGTCTGTATCCTCCGCAGCACTCCAGAGCAACCAATGTGCTACTTAAGTGGGTCACTAGTATATTCTCCAACATCCTTATGTTTTCTCCAGTTCCATTTCCCATCAGCGCGCACAGCGAAATCACATCAATCCAGCTTCTTCACTGAAATTTTGTCCAGATATTGAATTTATCGATGGTCTTCTTTCATTTGTTGTAAGAAGTGAATATACTGTGACATTACAGATCTACAGAGACAGCGGAATGACAACACTTTTAATTTATTGCTATATTATACTGAGAATTTCTTACATTACTGTCTCTTAAATTGGATTAATTTTAGCGCTTTCCATTTGAGAAATAAAATCAATACGCTGTTACTGATATACGTACTTAGTATTGAGTTGCATAGATCTTTTCAGCACATTTGCTCAAACCGGTGTCCTAAAGAGAGAGTGTGTGTGTGTGTGTGTGGAGGGGGGGGGGTAGGGGAGGGGGATAGGGGTTGGATGTTATTGAACTGTTTTCTCTAACATGAAGTTGACTTTAGAATACTGAGTTGTCATGGTATTTTTGAGCTTGTATACCTTTCTTCAGATTATAATTCTTTTGTGGTGTGTGTTCTGAGTGGCCTACAGCAGTTTTTTATTCCAGTATCGCCACGCACTTTTAAATTTTTACGTACAAATTATATTAATTTAACTGTTTAAGCTAATAATCTTTCTAGCCCGTGTTAAACTTTATTTATCACCCCATTTTAGTCGTAATGAATCTGATGAGGTTTCCCAGTGTACGCTTCATTAATGTTGGTATGGGATTCGGTGGATGTGGGGGGGGGGGTTGGGGGGATGGGAGGGGGGAAACGGAAGGGAGCGCTTATCACAATAGACGTCTGCCGTCGGTGAGCCTTCAGTAGCGGTTGCTTCCGGACTGGCATCCGATCGTCGTACTGGCCACATTTCCAGGTGCCAGGGCTATATCTCGCTTTTAACCATCTGACTGAAGTTAGCGTCATGCAGATTTTCAACCACGATGACAAGGTCAGAGAGCCTGGATCTAACCCTTTACCTTTCCTTTTGCACATCAAAAAATGGTTCAAATGGCTCTGAGCACTATGGGACTTAACATCTGTGGTCATCAGTCCCCTAGAACTTAGAACTACTTAAACCTAACTAACCTAAGGACATCACACACATCCATGCCCGAGGCAGGATTCGAACCTGCGACCAGAGCGGTCACGCGGTTCCAGACGGAAGCGCCTAGACCGCACGGCCACACCGGCCGGCTTTTGCACATCATTTTACATCAGTTTCTAGTCGAACTAAGGCCTCATAACGAAGATGTTTACTCTCTCTAAGCTTATAATCATCATCATCATCATCATTTGCTGTCACTGTATTGATGAGCAGTTTGTACAGAAACTACTGTTTTTGATGCATATAATAACCTTTAGAGCAGCACGCTGAGATACGCTGCAACAGTACAGCTCATAGAAATTCATTCCGTGTTGTTCTCATGTACAGGATTTTCACTGATAACTGCGTTTTTCTGCTGTTATGAGTTGACGTTGGTTTACCTCTGTAGCTCCCCATCCGACCACGGTGGCTATGGTCCCTCCGGCTGTCTGCTGTCCCTGCTCCGGCAGAGGCACTGGCTGTATTCTAGGACCTAAAGTGAGAGGCTGCACCAGCTGGAATCAGTGAAAAGAATCGCTGTTAATACATTTTCCATTTTATTGTTAATTGGTGATCAGATGAAACGGATATTTGAAATATAATACATAAAATACAAACTCGTTTGGCTGTTAACCTAGTGACAATCTGTAACAGTCGGCATTAGAGACGTAGGCATTTCAAATCCCTTTAGTGTGGCAGATTGTGATGAGTGAGTATTTGTGTTTTCAATGGTGATGATGTTGACAAAACGGCAAGCATCTTGCACGTCCTGAACAGACCTTTTGGGTCCGCTGGGCTTTAAGTCGTCATCCGGCGGACTGGTCACCAGCAACAGAATCATTCCATGTGTCGTTGACCAGAGTTGTGGAAATCAGGCCGCGATTTGACACAAAATTTGGTGATCTGCCATATACTGGCGATAATAGTTTCTTCTATCACCAGGGTTTGAACCAGCTACATCTGACTTGAATGCCACTGCACAATCCCACCTTAGCAGTCTCGTCTACGGAAGCAATTGGCGAAATAAAATAGGCCATTGAAATGTATGGGAGACAATCTAGATACGTACATCAAATTTGTACTCAGTGCCACAACTGTGGAAACGTCGTACACTCATGACTTTAGCTTCTCATAATATTGTGGGATTGCTTCTGATCTGGAAGGTACTATTTGGGTTTGGTTAGATTATGGCTCTACAGGTGCTGAATGGTGTGAATATTACCGAACTATCACTTATATAAATCATGTTTGCAGGTATTTACTGGGAGAGTTCATTCTCGGGGAAGATCAGTCTGGGTACCAGGGAAATGTAGTAATACGGAAGACAGTAGGGGTTTACTGACACTACAAATTATCCTAGAAGACACGTTAAAGAAAGGCAATCGTATGTTGATGATAGCTGTAGGCTTAGAGAAAGCTTTTGACAATGCTGACTGGAATACACTCTTTAAAATTTTTTGAGCAGCGGGGGTGAAAGGTTATTTACATTTCGTACAGAAACCAGATGACAATTGTCGCAATCGGAAGGCGTTAAAGAGAAAAGGTGGTTGAGAAGGAAGTGATACAAGGTTGTAACCCACCCCCGATATTATTCAGTCTGTATGCTCAGCAAGGATTAGAGAAAACCAAAGAAATTTTGGAGAAGGGATTTATATTCTGAAATAAGCTTACCGATGACATTTTAATTGTGTCACAGACAGCATAGAACTTGGAAGAGCTGTTGAACGGAGTGGACAGTACCTTGAACGGAGGATGTAAGGTGAGCACCAACAAAAGCAATGGTTAATGGAATGTAGTCGAATTGGATCACGCAATTCTGAGGGAATTAGATTAGGAAATGAGACACTAAAAGAAATAGCTGAGTTTTGCTGTTTAGACAGTAAAACAGAGGAGATGGCCGTGGTAGAGAGTATTACGTATTAGCCTGGAGTGAGTTTTGTACGGAAATGAAACGTGGGTGATAAGAGGTTCAGAGGAGAAGAGGATAAAAGCATCCATAATTTGCTGCTACAGAAGAATGCTGAAGATTAGATGGGTAGATCCCACGGCCAGTGAGGAGGCACTGGTTACAACTGGGAAAGAAACAAACAGACGGGATCGGTTGATAGTTCACCTACTGAGACATGAGGGAAACGCCAATTTAGTATTCGAAGGAACTGTGTATGTGGAAGGGGGCAGGGGGGGCAGAGGGAGGCGAAGGGATGCAAACAGAAAGCAGGTTGAAACGAATGTTGGTTGCAGCAGTTACTGGGAGATGAAGAAGTTTGCAACGAAGCAGGTTGGACTGTATAGAGCAGCGTGAGAGCGTATCAAGTCATCTTCGGACTGAAGACCACAACGCCGACATTGACTCTATTTCGGTCTCATTCCAATCAGTCCCATGAACCGTTCTTGGCTTAGCAGGACATGGGTTAGAAAAGAGAGGGCAAACGCCGTTGTCCAATAATCAGTCCAATTGAAGCGGTAACACAATGGATAGTTTTCGAAGAGAACGACCTGTGTGGTTGTGGCATCGCTCGGCATACGCATCACATTATCCCGGGAAAGACACACCAGCAAGAGCATCTCCAAAATTTATGACGACTTGGTTGCAATTCTGAGTTTATGTCAATTATTTTGGAAAAAGTTTAAGGTAGAGATCGAAATGTGTTGATTTTTGAACCACATAAACTCACAAAATCTCTGCGCACTTCTTCGAGGAACAGTGATAAAATGTTGAAGTAACATTTTATACACGACTGCGTCTCGTTTGTCGGGAAATACGTCAGGCTCAGTTCCATAATCGTTCACAGTGGCAGCGCGTGTGGGCTTTCGTCATGCCATGTACAGTGTGAACATTAATAAAGCAGACAAACTGCACGGATGGTTTCCTGACTGGAAATGGAGAACAAATGTCCTGTAAAAAAAGTCCTGTAAAAAAGGTCCTGGCAACATATGTTCGGAAATGAATCGTTACCACGGTAGATGGCACTGTAGGATGAAAGTTCCTCTGACCACTTCCCCTGTGTTACTTGTGTTCTGCAGGTTGTGTGACTGACGCAGTCCACTGTAAGCAGCATGACGGGAACAAACCGAGACGGTGTTTGTGTACTGCCAAGGAGATGTAAACGGTCGAGAAGCAACATGACTACACTAAAACAAGTCCTGTAACAGACACCAGCTACATAATGTCAAGCCCTTTTTGGGCGTTGGTGTTCGGAGGTTACTACCCCATTCCGTGGCATCTAATAGTCAGGCCTACTAGTTGAGTGGCTTGCCAAGCTAGTGCAATTATTATTCGTACATCAGAAATATTTTCATGATCATCATACCCACTGCAACTATGCTTGGAATATGAGCCCTAGTGCCTTTCAGTGAAGCTATAATTTATTCTCGTCTTTACTTTTTAATGCAACGGAATGGATAACGCATCTGACTAAGAGCTATTGCACATTTCTGATGGACTCACTCCACCCTTGCAAGGCCACATTTCCTTCCTGTCGTATATATTTTATCCAAAGCTTGGACAACCCAGCAAGAAAATAGAAGTTATGTTAAAATACCTCAACAAAATGACGACCCACGACTCAATAATCAAGACCACTACTTGTCCAATGTATCTCCTCTTTTATTACAATAAATACTTTCATGCTAATGTTGCAAAACTTGTTGCATTACACTTAAACATAATAGTAAAACAAGTTATTCTCCACCCAATGGGCATGATATAACATAAGCATTTTACTATTCTATGGTCTCGTAATGTTTCTGTCTATTGCTACTGTGCACGTTCTGGATTGGTAAGGAATCTTTTGCTACTTCATTCTTTCCCACACTCTCATAATCTCATTCATTAGCAACATAACGAATTTACTGACTTTCATGCTGTACTGGAAAAAATCATGCTTGACCCACTAAATTCGCTACTGTCTCATGGAAATCGCACAGATTAAATACACATAATACAGTCCTGGAAATGGAAAAAAGAACACATTGACACCGGTGTGTCAGACCCACCATACTTGCTCCGGACACTGCGAGAGGGCTGTACAAGCAATGATCACACGCACGGCACAGCGGACACACCAGGAACCGCGGTGTTGGCCGTCGAATGGCGCTAGCTGCGCAGCATTTGTGCACCGCCGCCGTCAGTGTCAGCCAGTTTGCCGTGGCATACGGAGCTCCATCGCAGTCTTTAACACTGGTAGCATGCCGCGACAGCGTGGACGTGAACCGTATGTGCAGTTGACGGACTTTGAGCGAGGGCATATATTGGGCATGCGGAAGGCCGGGTGGACGTACCGCCGAATTGCTCAACACATGGGGCGTGAGGTCTCCACAGTACATCGATGTTGTCACCAGTGGTCGGCGGAAGGTGCACGTGCCCGTCGACCTGGGACCGCACCGCAGCGACGCACGGATGCACGCCAAGACCGTAGGATCCTACGCAGTGCCGTAGGGGACCGCACCGCCACTTCCCAGCAAATTAGGGACACTGTTGCTCCTGGGGTATCGGTGAGGACCATTCGCAACCGTCTCCATGAAGCTGGGCTACGGTCCCGCACACCGTTAGGCCGTCTTCCGCTCACGCCCCAACATCGTGCAGCCCGGCGCCAGTGGTGTCGCGACAGGCGTGAATGGAGGGACGAATGGAGACGTGTCGTCTTCAGCGATGAGAGTCGCTTCTGCCTTGGTGCCAATGATGGTCGTATGCGTGTTTGGCGCTGTGCAGGTGAGCGCCACAATCAGGACTGCATACGACCGAGGCACACAGGGCCAACACCCGGCATCATGGTGTGGGGAGCGATCTCCTACACTGGCCGTACACCACTGGTGATCGTCGAGGGGACACTGAATAGTGCACGGTACATCCAAACCGTCATCGAACCCATCGTTCTACCATTCCTAGACCGGCAAGGGAACTTGCTGTTCCAACAGGACAATGCACGTCCGCATGTATCCCGTGCCACCCAACGTGCTCTAGAAGGTGTAAGTCAACTACCCTGGCCAGCAAGATCTCTGGATCTGTCCCCCATTGAGCATGTTTGGGACTGGATGAAGCGTCGTCTCACGCGGTCTGCACGTCCAGCACGAACGCTGGTCCAACAGAGGCGCCAGGTGGAAATGGCATGGCAAGCCGTTCCACAGGACTACATCCAGCATCTCTACGATCGTCTCCATGGGAGAATAGCAGCCTGCATTGCTGCGAAAGGTGGATATACACTGTACTAGTGCCGACATTGTGCATGCTCTGTTGCCTGTGTCTATGTGCCTGTGGTTCTGTCAGTGTGATCATGTGATGTATCTGACCCCAGGAATGTGTCAATAAAGTTTCCCCTTCCTGGGACAATGAATTCACGGTGTTCTTATTTCAATTTCCAGGAGTGTATATCACACTACAGTATAAAATACATCTCTAAAAACAAAACGTTTGGTTTTCTACTTGTTCTACTTTACATAAACCAATAGTCGCCCCAGATTCACACTTCACTGAACCACATAATAATTTTCCTACCACAAACTCTGGAGGATTTATGTACATCTACCTGTGCAATGCAACCCTCATGGGAAATTTTGGTGTCTTATTTATTTCACACACGGACTCTCAACTGAATGCTGGGACAAGCACTTCTAATTCTTTTTATTGTCTGATAGTCTGGTTGAGACTCACACTGTACTCACCACGTGGAAGTGCTTGTCTCTAATTCAAATTCTGCACACGGAAATCTTAATTATCTTCAACTTAGATTTACACACGTAAGTATTTCATGTTAAAACTACCACACGCTAGTATTTCGTCTTATGATTACAACACGTGGTTTCTTTGTTACTTCCGAAGAATGCTATGTTCCCCTTAATTTTTTCCTGCCTACCTTTTTCAGAACAATATACATCAGCCTCCCACCAAAAGTTTCTGAGAAGAGAAATTATTAGTTCATCTACTCCTAAATATTCTACATACATACCATTTTCATTTAACTTTGTTTTTCTGGAGCACGCATAGAGCACGTCTTCACACCTCAGGAACCAGCGACAGAGTGCTGAAACATGGCCTTTCATCCTGTCATCCCGCGCTTCCGTAGAAGTGGGGGAGGACCTTGCCACCGTATTGGTCAGCCACATTACAGGCCCTCTGGTGCTCTGGTATACTTCCTGTCTTTGGTTCAGCCAAAGGTGACCAGAGAACAGTCTCAAAGATGATTATGTAATCTGCCTTCACTATCTGTGGTCAGCAGACGACTAACCATTCATTCAATTCACAAACATTACAAAACTGGATTCAGGGATCTATTTTAAGAAAGTGCACATCTGAATAATTAAACATACAAATTTCCCTTCTTTCCTACATTGGTATCCGGCTTCGGTGTATTAAATAAAATGGTGTTATTCTACAAAAACGCTGTTCTGACAAGAACAACAAAGTATGTTGTTGTACATCTTTCCTATGTCGGGCAGTACTGTACCCTTTCAGTGTGATCACGAATACTTTGAGACAGACGAACGTGCAGAGAGGCGGCGGTTTGTGCAATCATCAGATATTGAGGACCCACTTCTACAGGATACTGGTGCAGCTGTCCTGCCTCTCGACCGTCTCCATCTGCTTGGCCGTACATAAAAAACATCTCGGCTTGTTTCCGACATGAATACAGGTCCATTCTGCTGCTTATAGCACGCTACGTCAGTTAAATAGCTTACAACCCGCAAGGAACAAAGAGGAAGTGGTGAGTGGAGCTTTCGTTCGTCAGCGCCATGTACTGTGGCAGCAATGCATCTCCGGAAACATGTTCATAGGATCTTTTTTTCTCCATTTTCAGTCAGGAATTCGTCCTTGCAGTTTGTCGGCTTTATTGACGTTTACACTGTATAGCTATTCCAATGTAGAACTTTCCCTGTCTTGTAAAAACGGCTTAGTCTGAGAACAACGCGAAAGCAAAAGAATTGTGGTTTTCCTCACACTGCTGTATGAACCAACTTCCAAACTTCACCCTACACGATAAGTCGAATGAAGTGGGTAGGTCTTGTTGTTCGTGCACAATTCTCAAAATATTTGTGTGGATTGTGTTCAGAACTTGTATAAAGCTCCGACTACTTTTAATACACTGACGAAAAAAAAATCGAAACACCAAGAAGGAGTTGTGTGGTAAAAACGAAAGTTGGTAGGCGTGTTTCTGTACCTGAAAGGTCAATTCAGACTTCACGCCACTCGCACCCCTGTGAGGATGCAAATTAGGTTTTCTTTAAATGTAGCTGGAACGGTCGTGAGCATTAGTTACCCTTGAGATCGGACGTGGTGAGGCGATGTCAGTCAAGAACGGCTATATGGCGACAAAGACGCCTTTATCAACACCTGATTGACTTTGAAACGGGTCGTGTAATAGGACTACAAGAAGTTGGACGTTCTTTCTGCGATTTTTCAGAGATTCGTGGCAGGAATGTAGCCACTGTACATAACTGCTGGGATCGGTTGTCACGAAAATGTACAGTCGCAAGAAGACTGGCCTCCGGACTGCCACGTGGCACTACCATTTGGGAAGAACCACCATGTTATGCGTATGGCTCTGGGGCATCGTACTGCATTTGAAGCAGCAATTTGAGCGGCAGTTGGCACCACAATGATACAACGAATTGTTACAAATCGATTACTTCAAGGAAAACTCCGAGCCAGAAGCCCTGAGGCGTGCGTTTCACTGACCGAAAACCAACACCATTTGCGACTTCACTGGTGCAAAGCGAGAGCTCACTGGAGGCAGGGTGAAGCTCTGTTGTATTTTCTGAAGGAAGCTGATTGTGGCTCGGTGCCAGTGGTGGCCGTGTGGTGATTAGAAGGAGGCCAGTTGAGGACTTGCGCCCAACCTGTCTGTGTGCTTAGACACGTTGGACCTCAACTTGGAGCTATAGTCTGGCGTACAGTTTCGTATGACAGCAGGAATACTCTCACGGTTGTCTCACGTATCCTGGCTGAACACTGTAGGTCACTCTGGAGATTCGACCTGTTGTGCTGCCATTCATGAAGAGAATTCCGGTGGATGTTTTCCAACAGGATAACCCTCGCCCACATGTCGCTGTTGAAACTCAGCATGCTCTACAGGTTCTCGACATGTTGCCTGGGCCTGCTCGATCACCACATCTGTCTACAGTCGAGCACATATTGGATATCATGGGGCGTAAACTCCAGCATCATCCACAAACAGCATTAGCCGTCACTCTATGGACCGACTAAGTGCAATAGACATTTAACTACATCCCACAAACTGACACCGCCAACTGTACGACACAATGCATATTCATATCGAGTCTCCAGCCGGAACATAACGTTATCTTGACACAGTATTTCGGAGGTCCACCTTGCTGCCATCTTCAGATGAGAATGGCGTCGCACAAACTCGCCGGAACTGAAATTAAACAGCACGGCGGCTCCTTCATACGCGGCCTGTAGGTCCACCGCTCGTGCCCGAAAATTACTGCCCTCTAGTTCAAAGCATGACAGCGCACCGCTGTTGAAAATTCGCGGAAACGATAAATCGATATCAAACACTGTTGATACCTTTTGAAGACCGAAATAAGGACGGTTGTTTTTTAATGTCAAACAAAATAAGGTTCCTACTCTTACTTAAGGGATAACCATTATCTCTGATCATAATATTGTCATCCGGATTTCAATAGCGTCCTTCACTTGAAAGGGTACAGTACCGCCCGACATTGAAAATAGGTACAACATATTTCATTATTTTTGTCAGAACAACACATTTTTTTTTGTAAAATAACTCAATTTCAATTAATACAGCGAAGCCGGATACCAGTGTGGGAAAGAATGACAATTTATTTATTTAATTGATCAAATGTGCACTCCCACAAAATAAATCCCTACGTCCAGTTTGGTGAGATCTTTTGAAATGAATGAATGTATGGTCATCTGCTAACCACAGATAGTGAATGTGAATATATGATCATCTTTGAGTCGATCCTTTGGCCACCTTTGGTGGGACCAAAGAGATGAAATTTACCTGAGTTTTGAGTGCCTGAAATGTGGCTGACCAATAGGGTAGTAAGGTGCTCCCCCACTTGGACAGAGGTGTGAGAGGACCTCGAGAACGGCCATGTTTCAGCACTCTGCCGCTGGATCTTGTGCTGTTATGACCTGTTTTAGTTGTGCTCCGTAGTGACGAAAGAGTGGAGACATGGTATGCATGTGGAATATTTAAGAGTAGTTTGAAATAATAATTTCTCTATTTCAGGAACTTTTGTGGGGAGAATTAAATGTCAGGCAGGTAATATTAATGGGATTGTAGTAACCTTCGGAAGTGACCAACGGTCACAATGAAACCACGTGTAGCAATAAGTTGAAATACTTCCGTGTGCTTAAGATAAGCTGAATTACTAGCGTGTGTACAATAAGTTGAAATATTTAAGAAATAGCGTGTGTACCATAAGTTGAAATATTTAAGAAATGGCGTGTGCAGGACTTGAAATTAGAGACGAGTACTTCCACGTGGTGAGTACTGTGTGAGTCTCAAACTGTGTATGAGACAAAGGATAAAGAGAAGTACTCGTCCATGGTATCAGTTGAGGACTCGCGTGTGTGATGAATACGTTCTTAATATTACTTTGCGTTATATGATTCCGTGTGACGCTAGATTCAAACTCTGAGAGAGAAGCAAGGTGAGTCGGCCGTCTATCCAGCAACGCCACATGGCTTGCATTGCACAGGAAGACGTGCATATATCTCCAGAGTTCATAGCAGGAAAGCAGAATTACAAAGTGGGGCAGTGTCGTGTGAAACTGGGATAAATATTAATCGAAGTGGGGAAGCTGAAAGTGATAATGTTGTGACTATTCACTGTCTTGTATTTCGTATTGTAGTGTGGTGTATGTCATGTAATTTGAGTATGTGTGGTTTGCATCGGAGAGTAGCGAGTTAGTTTCAAAAGATTAGTGGGTTATGCTTGTTCCTTCTGTACCGCTCGGTCTGGAGGAAAGTTTCGTGATGATGATTGTGAGAGTCGAAGTGTGAGGTATAATAAAAGATCCACCATCCTATCCAGAAAGTGCACTGTAGCGTTAAATAATTACGAGACCATAATATAGAGATTCACTAATGTTAAGTCATGCCCACTGGGCGGAATTTCTCATGTGTTATTGTTGTAGGTTATAGAATTTGTGTGTTTAGGTCAGAGCATTTATTGGAATAAATAAGATAGTGAAAAGAAAAAGATTGGTGGACTTTTCCATTGAATTGTATGTTGCCATAATGTCCCGAATTTATAATGTGTGTGCCATTCATATTCAGTGCGGTGGCCACGTGCAGACAAATGCCGTTAAATAAAAAAGGAAAGGAAATGTGGTATTGCCAGTGCGTAGTGTACAGTCAGAGTTCTGTAAATTACTGATAGTCAGATGCGTGTTTCCGTTGCGTATTATTCATACAGGAGGATAATTTGTAACTTAATTGTGAGTACGAGAGTTCATGTTACTCGATAAATAAGAATGAATCCACTCGCTTGGCAGACCACTCATCTTGCAGGCCTGACTGCTTGATGCCACAGTATGAGCAATGCATGTGGGTGCCTCTCACACTAAACAGTCCCAAGAACGCGACACAGAAGCAACCAGTTGTGCAACATATTACATACTTTAGTAAGACAATCTTCGGCAACCGCAGGTTTTCCCCGCTGTGGCGACGGCGCTACAGGCATGGATCCTGGACCGTACGAATTCACTATGGGCGTTCCCGTAATAGCAGGGAATTTTACAGACACCGTTCTTCACAAACCAAAACCATCTTTCACTGAGCCAAGCAGCTGGAAGGAATACACTTTTAATATCAAATCTCTTAAAAGTTCTTCCTATTTTTGAAGATAAGCTTCCGCAGAAAGTAGGAACTCGCCGATTTGCTTGTATCTTCTGTTGATTCCCTCTAAGGACCTGCTTTTAGATGATCCTGTTCTTGTGTAGAACTATTTGCATCTGAGATGGCATAAGCTCTTGTTACCAATGTACGTAGGGTCCCTTTGCACTGGTGCGATAGATCACAACTTGGTGCTTGAAGATATCGGACAGTATGCGCGGTCTTACTATCAACACTGTGTCCTAATGTCCCAGTATCCCTCCTGTAGACCAAGACGTCTAAAAACGGAAGTTTTCCATTCCTTTCAACTTCCATCGTGAAAGTAATATTGCGATGCATACAATTAAAATGATCTAGGAAACGATCCTGAGCATCTCTCCCATGTGACCACACCATAAACGTGAAACGTCCCCTGAGAACAATTGTACACGACTGTGCTTAAACTGACACACAATATTTTTAGCGCAACGCAATCTGACTTTCAAAAATCCCTGCAAAAGAATGGCCCTGACTAACATTAATCTATACCTTTCACAAATCACTTACCTCACCAAAAATCTCCGTTACTCGAACTACTGCAATACAGCGAACGCCACTACTGCCAGCTAAATAAAAGATTCAAACTACGGAAGTCACTAACTACTGATAGGGATAGTTAGCAAATGAAAGATTTTAATAGAGAACAAACAATGTATTTACCTTAATAGTCATAATATATATAGCAGTTCATAATAGCCAGTATAACAAATTTCAAAACTCCGCCATCTCTCTCCCCACATCCACCACTGCTGGCGGCTCACCACCAACTGCGCAACGCTACGCGCTGTTCACATCCAGCTGCCGCTGCCAAACACTACAATGGCAGATAACAATGCAAACAAGCCACAGACTGCACACCGCACAGCCAGTGATTTTCGTACAGAGCGCTACGTAACGTTGCCAATAAGAAAAACATAAACAGCCTACTTACAAACGTACCGCCGATGTGTCTCCAAAAACATGTTAGTATTAAGAACGCCGTCTTCAGTGCTGTGTCATCAAAATCTTCCATAAACAAATTTGTGCCTATGGGGGATAATGGACTCCCCATTCCCACTCCGTCAGTTTATTCAAAGTATTTGTCATTAAATAAAAAGACATCAACGTCAACACATGTCGACAAAGCTCAGTTGTTTCTTCGTACAATTTTTCTCCATTTAACTGCAACGAATCTTCAAGAAGAAGCCTGGTAAAAAGTGACACAATATCCAAGCTAACGAGCAAATCTTTGGGAATAATACAAAAACATCAAAGGCTGAATAAAAACCAGAGAATCGGAAATATGACGTTCGCATTTTCCGACTTGGGGAATGGGAATGGATGCAAAATACTTGGCCAAGTTGTAGGTAGAAGCGTCTGAATTGGTAACAAATAGGCCGAGAAGAAACTGTTGCTTGTGAACCTTGGCAAATCGTATGATTTCAGCGTGACTGCAGTGGTAGGTCGAAGTTTTTCAAGAAAATTCTCAAGTAATGAAATCTTCTTCTAAAGTGAAAGCGTCTTACGTTTTGTACGTTCAGTTGCATTGTTCTGTAATCGTTGGTATGCCGAGTCTGCAAGTAAAAGTTACATTTTACACAAATAATAGTCTCGCGAAAGAATAACCATTACACTGCCCTTGTCCGCTAGTAGAATTACTAAATCCTAATCTTCTCTGGTGGACCGGATCGCGGCTCTTTCAAACGAGAAGATGTTACTTCACGGGGGTGGCACAAGGCGCAACGTATGCAAGACCTCTTGCCTAACTTCATCAGCTAGATCCTCGGGATACCTGGACACCCCTTGTTTGCCCTCTGAAATGAATTCAGTGATGGGAAAATTCCTGGGTGTAGGGGCAAAATTTAATCTCTTTTCCAACACTGCCGGCGTAGCATCGTCTTATTGTTTGGTTGTGAGATTAATCACAACACGTCGACGGTGTATCCGCCAGACTGAGAAGAAAGCTGATGAACTTTCGAAGACTGCCTACTAACTGCGTTGGATCAATCCAGTCTGATATTGTCCAAGACGAAATGTCTATCTATTCCCAGTATGCAACAGACAGCAGTGCCGATAATTCCAAATGCAAACAAAATAAATTCTTGGAATCGAAATCCAACTGTCTGAGTGTAAAACGAATGCGCTCCCTTACTAAGGCAAAACCAGCACGCTTTTTATTGGTACTTTTTGTCCGAATGTAATGAACAGTTCTGGCAAATTTAGGTATTATACATTCTTTCCGGCATCTCAGCAGAAAAGAGAGGGCGCTCAGCAACTTCCCCTTCTTCATGTGAAGTTTGTCAAACTTCCTTACAAGTTCAAACATCGCCTCCCCGTAGAAGCTCTTCATGCAGGTCTGTAAGTGTCAAGCCGACGTTATGTTCCGGTTGGAGACCCTGTATGAATATAATAAATTACTACGCCAGGGAAGCTTATGGAGCCGCAATGCATGCAGGTTTGCATGCGTACATTCAAAATTCTAGCGGTTATACCAATTTTAATGTACCCGCATTTCACGTATGCAATGTTAATCTATTAAATAAGTTTCCCGAACACGGGGTTCCGGTTTCGATTCCCTGCGGGGTTAGGGATTTTCACCTGCCTCGAGATGACTGGGTGTTTGTGTTGTCCTCATCATTTCATCATCATTCATGAAAGTAACGAGATTGGACTGATCAAAGGGTGGGAATTTGCCTATGCGCTGATAACCATGCAGTTGAGCGCCCCATAACCCAAACATCATCATCATCATCATCATCATCATCATCATCATCATCTTAAATAAGTTACCTAGACAAATATATTCCGAAATTTTATTACTCCACATTAATTATTATTTAGCGTTGCGATTTTTTTCCGTCATTGTACATTATCTTCCAGCTCGGTGTCCTGGCACATCTCACACGGCCAATTAGTTCCGTTTTAACTCGAAAGAGTCCGCTTTCTTGTAGGCGCGTATGCACAGACGCAAAAGTGCTGTAATATAGTTTCTGTCGGTACAGGAATAATTGAAATTAGCGTCGCCGTGCAATGGGAATTCTAATCTA
The DNA here is from genome assembly GCF_023864275.1 of Schistocerca cancellata. Lineage (NCBI taxonomy): Eukaryota > Metazoa > Arthropoda > Insecta > Orthoptera > Acrididae > Schistocerca > Schistocerca cancellata. The sequence continues at coordinate 523,409,746 of NC_064630.1, read as the reverse complement.
CATCTACATGAACACAGATACTCCACAAGCCACCACATTATGCGTGGAGGTGGGTTAACCTGTACCACTATTAGGCATTTCCTTTCCTTATCCACTCGCAAATAAAGCGAGGGAAAAACTACTCTCTATATGCCCACGTATGAGCCCTAATTTCTCGCTGGCCGCTGTGGCCGAACAGTTCAAGGCGCTTCAGTCCGGGACCGCACTGCTGCTATGGTCGCAGGTTCGAATCCTGCCTGGGGCATGGATGTGTGTGATGTCAGGTTAGTTAGGTTTAAGTAGTTCTAAGTCTAGGGGACTGATGATCTCAGATGTTAGGTCGCATAGTGCTTAGAGCCAGCCTAATTTGTCGTATCGTATCTTCGTGGTCCTTATGCGCAATGTATGTCGCCGGCAGTGGAATCGTCGTGCAGTCAGCTTAAAATGCCGGTTCTCTAAATTTTCTCAACAGTGTTTCTGGAAAAGAACATCACCTTCCCAATCGGAATTCCCATTTGAGTTCCCAAAGCATCTCCATAACACTTACGTGTTGTTTAAACCAGATGGTAACAAATATAGCAGCCCGCCTCTAAATTCCACTGTTAAATGCAGAAGAGGGTGTGGATGGGTGGAAAGAGAACACTGTAGGCCTCTATGAGGAAGAAGACTTGTCTTATAACGTGATAGAAGAAGAAATAAGAATCGATATAAAAGACATAGGGGAATCAGTATCAGAATTAGAAATTAATGGATGGAAAACTTCAGATCGAATAAGGCAGAAATAATAGATAACATCCCATCAGAATTTCTAAAGTGCTTTGGGAAGCGGCAACAAAACGACTATTCAGGTGGGTGTGTAGCATGTACGAATCTTGCGATACACATCTGACTTTCGTCAAAATATCATCCTCACAATTCCCAAAGATGCAGGAGCCGACAGGTTCGAGAATTATCGCACGATTAACTTAATAGCTCATACATGCAAACTGCTGACAAGAATAATATGTAGAACAACTGAAAAGAGAAGTGACGATCTGTTAGATGACGATCAGTTCGGCTTCAGGAAAGGTGAAGCCACCAAAAAGGCAGTTCTCGGGTTGCGATTCATAATGATAGCAAGACTAAAGAATAATCAAGACGTGTTCTTAGGAGGAGTCCATCTGGAAATAGCATTCGACAATGTAAAATGGTGCAAAATATTCGAAAGTCTGTGAAAAATAGTAGTAATCTATATGGGAAAGACGGGTAATCTATAATATGTACAAGAGTCAAGAGGGAAGATTAAGACTGGAAGAACAAGAACGAACGGCTCGGATTAAAAATGGTGTAGGACAAGGACGCAGTCTTTCGCCGCTACTGTTCAACCTATACAACGAAGAAGCAATAACGAAAACGAAAGAACGTATCAAGAGCAGGATTAAAATTCAAGATGAAAAAATATCCATAACAAAATTCACTGATGACATTGCTTTCCTGAGTGAAAACGAGGAACTGAATTTAAGACAAACAGTTAGAACTCCGATAACAGAGCACTATATCATGTGACAATTTCAGTCTTGTTATTATTAATATAGATAAACGTGATGAGGGAAACCTACATTTGATTCCTAATAAGCATGGTAAAAAGATTTATAATCTCTGCATGGAACAGAAATGTGTTAAGCTACAGGATGCCCAAAAAGTACTCAAATTTCATGACAGAGTAGTAAATTTAACCCACATATGTATATAAATACGAGTACGTACAGGAATTGCTAGATAAAGGTATGAATTTCAATGTCTCCTTGCGCTTATGCGGAATAAGGTAATTGAAATAATTGTGGAGACTGAAATGGTCTCTGACCTAGCTAAAATGAATAAATTTAATGCCATCAGTGTTGTCATCAAAGCCAAAAATTCGTTGGCTACAGATATAAAGTCAAACAACGCATCCAGTAAAGAAACTTCCAACCGAAAAGTTATAGTCAATAAGGCAGACAAGGGTAATGGTTCAAATGGCTCTGAGCACTATGGGACTTAACATCTGAGGACATGAGTCCCCTAGAACTTAGAACTACTTAAACCTAACTAACCTAAGAACATCACACACATCAATACCCGAGGCAGGATTCGAACCTGCGACCGTAGCGGTCGCGCGGTTCCAGACTGTAGCGCCTAGAACCGCTCGGCCACTCCGGCCGGTAGACAAGGGTAATGTCGCTGTCAGTTGTATCACTGAGGTAAAAACGTGTCACACAAACCTTAAAAAGAAACCGATAGTTCTGTCTTCCTATTTTCGGATCCAGGAACAAGATCTGTAAATCGTACTAATCCACAATACAATCACAAATTAAGGTGCCCAAAATTGAAAAATCTGTTGGGCATGTAGTTAACAATACTACATCCCCAAATTACGAGTTGAATCGTGTGTTGAATAAGAAAACTGAAAGAGGCCTTCACTTTTGAGAGTTCATATGGTGTAAAAAATAGTTCAGAAGTTGCTAACTTACTGGCTGACATTAAAATGCCTAATAACGCCAAACTTGCATTGCTGGATACAGCCAACTTGTTCGGCAAAAGAGTGCCTGGATATTATAAAAATAATTTAATGACATAAGAAAGTGAAAAATTATTGAACTGATCGAGCTGCTGGGTGTGTAGTTATCCTGGAACAACTTTTCCCTTAACGGAAAAATTTATTATGACGAAGATGGGCCTGCAATGGGATATAGCTTCGCCGGGACATCAGCGGAAATTTTTGTCAATGATCCAGAAAATAATTTTTTCCAAGAATGCACTGTACTAGAAGACAAAAGCATTACACTACAAGCGACACATCTATGACGTCCTTCTTTTAGTTAATGGGGACGAGGCTGACATAAATAACTTCACATCATTAATAAATACTATGCACCCAAAAACCGCTTTTATATTGGAACTGGAGAAGGACTGCACTATCAATTACTTCTATCAATTACTTAGACTTTCCCATTACTACACGAAACGATAAGCATATATTCGGTATTTACAACATACCTGCATGTACTGACGTAATTATTAACGCCCATTCGTCACACCCTCAGTGGTATAAAATATTTTTTTCCGTTGCATGATTAATTGTCTATTACGTCTTCCTTTACAGTAGTGTGAAGCTGACATCCTTAAATCAGGCCAGAATAAGACCGTTCCTTATGCTAATAGTAACCGTACAAATAAAGTTAAATTTACGGCAATGACCCACAATGGTTTTGATCCATAAAATATTGAGAAGTTTTTCCGCAGAACGGATGTTAGGATTCGTACGCAAACTACAGGGTGTTTCAAAAATGACCGGTATATTTGAAACGGCAATAAAAACTAAACGAGCAGCGATAGAAATACACCGTTTGTTGCAATATGCTTGGGACAACAGTACATTTTCAGGCAGACAAACTTTCGAAATTACAGTAGTTACAATTTTCAACAACAGATGGCGCTGCGGTCTGGGAAACTCTATAGTACGATATTTTCCACATATCCACCATGCGTAGCAATAATATGGCGTAGTCTCTGAATGAAATTACCCGAAACCTTTGACAACGTGTCTGGCGGAATGGCTTCACATGCAGATGAGATGTACTGCTTCAGCTGTTCAATTGTTTCTGGATTCTGGCGGTACACCTGGTCTTTCAAGTGTCCCCACAGAAAGAAGTCACAGGGGTTCATGTCTGGCGAATAGGGAGGCCAATCCACGCCGCCTCCTGTATGTTTCGGATAGCCCAAAGCAATCACACGATCATCGAAATATTCATTCAGGAAATTAAAGACGTCGGCCGTGCGATGTGGCCGGGCACCATCTTGCATAAACCACGAGGTGTTCGCAGTGTCGTCTAAGGCAGTTTGTACCGCCACAAATTCACGAAGAATGTCCAGATAGCGTGATGCAGTAATCGTTTCGGATCTGAAAAATGGGCCAATGATTCCTTTGGAAGAAATGGCGGCACAAACCAGTACTTTTTGAGGATGCAGGGACGATGGGACTGCAACATGGGGCTTTTCGGTTCCCCATATGCGCCAGTTCTGTTTATTGACGAAGCCGTCCAGGTAAAAATACGCTTCGTCAGTAAACCAAATGCTGCCCACATGCATATCGCCATCATCAATCCTGTGCACTATATCGTTAGCGAATGTCTCTCGTGCAGCAATGGTAGCGGCGCTGAAGGGTTGCCGCGTTTAAATTTTGTATGGATAGAGGTGTAAACTCTGGCGCATGAGACGATACGTGGACGTTGGCGTCATTTGGACCGCAGCTGCAACACGGCGAACGGAAACCCGAGGCCGCTGTTGGATCACCTGCTGCACTAGCTGCGCGTTGCCCTCTGTGTTTGCCGTACGCGGTCACCCTACCTTTCCAGCACGTTCATCCGTCACGTTCCCAGTCCGTTGAAATTTTTCAAACAGATCCTTTATTGTATCGCTTTTCGGTCCTTTGGTTACATTAAACCTCCGTTGAAAACTTCGTCTTGTTGCAACAACACTGTGTTCTAGGCGGTGGAATTCCAACACCAGAAAAATCCTCTGTTCTAAGGAATAAACCATGTTGTCCACAGCACACTTGCACGTTGTGAACAGCACACGCTTACAGCAGAAAGACGACGTACAGAATGGCGCACCCACAGACTGCGTCGTCTTCTATATCTTTCACATCACTTGCAGCGCCATCTGTTGTTGAAAATTGTAACTACTGTAATTTCGAAAGTTTGTCCGCCTGAAAATGTACTGTTGCCCCAAGCATATTGCAACAAACGGTGTATTTCTATCGCTGCTCGTTTAGTTTTTATTGCCGTTTCAAATATACCGGTCATTTTTGAAACACCCTGTACTAACTCCCTGTAGGCACGCATACGACACCGGACAGGCCCAAAACCGAAACTTTGTGAGTACAAGCTCAATTCTTTCGTCTGCGACAGTTACTATTTTGTTTTCCCCTCTTCTGCCCAGTTTCCCCCCACCTACTCTCGACTGTGGTGTCACATTTGCCAACTTTTTAGTGCAGTGTTCCAGTGACTATTCAGTGTTGTTTGTCTTTCTCGTGTTGCGAACAGAAACCATGCTGTCGCTGGGTGTGAATTTTATGTCTTTTGCGAACAGAATCCAGACTGTCGCCGTGTTTTTTTTAATTGTCTATTGTTTTCCCTGTCTGCTCCGTATGTATTTTTATTAGCATCATCATCCCTCTGTTGTTTGTTTTAAGTTCCACGATTTCTTTTCGCCTTGTTACTCTCTAAGTCCCTGATTTTATCGCCTGTTTTTTATTATTATTTGTTCTCCTGATCTTTGTCACAAAATCTGTAGGCTGAAGAGCGGCGTACTAAGCTGCTGCCAGCCCGCCCCCTTCGGGGGGAATTGAAATTCAATAAAGGAAAAAAAAGACAGTTACTATATTGGCCATACAGGCCGATAATTTTATATACGTTTCAGAGAACATAACTATTATCATAATATAACAGCTTTTGGATCGCGTATTACCTCTGAAGGACGTACGGTGCAGTACATTGATCAAGGGCTAGAGATATTACATTATGCTCCAAAGGGAAGAAAACTTTACTTGCTCGAAGCATTAGGGATTTGTTCCACCGAGACAAAGGCCTCAGATAAAGTTTCGAATGACCAGAAAGAACTGAGTCAGAAATATTTCTTAAAAATGTTCCATAAAATGTTATAGAACGATCAGCCACCGACGATCAGCCACCGCTAACATGCGATCGTACATCTTCCCCCCCCCCCCCCCCCCCTGGGTTCTCAGAACACTGCCGCTATCCGCAATCTAGCTGCGCCTAACTGCGATGCTGCTAGCATAAATCCTCCTGCTTCACCATCAGCTGTCGCCTCATCTCGACGAACATTTTATCTTTCATCGTAAAATTCTATGATGAACAACACTGAAGTCCCTGCTATTTTGGATGCTTTGTATTTTATTTTTATTCAACTTCTGGTCGCTTATTATTCACTTGCATTATAATATAAGGTATAAGTTAAACATTACGTTCATTTTTAGTCGTCATTACTATGTTCCTTTGCAGTATACATACAAAACAATAGTGTCAATCTTTGTAAACGCAAGCGCTCCCGCGCCACCTGTCTCCCGTTTCGAGTACTTCGGCTGACCAACAGGAGCTCTTGCATAATTCAGTTAGTTTTCAGGTGTCTTGTCAGGTTGGAGGGGGTGCAAATTTTCCTTTTATCCTGCAACCTGTACACTTTTTATAATAACGATGACTTCGTACACCGTGCAGGAACATTCTTCTTTAAGGTGGCGTGTGACGGTTCCCTCTCATTCTACAACTGTTGGTCACATAACTTTATTATAAAACTACAGCGAACTCTTTGGCTCGTATGTTTACAGGTACGGAACAGCTGACAATTTTTGCAACAGTTACAAATACTTTTCTCGAGAAAATACCGACTGAACTATCGCAAATAATGAGTTTTTGATGCAACTTCTACTCATATAACAGGAAATTTTCCTATTTTATTATCAGATTGCGAGATGACGATTTTCCTTATTTTTGACGTATGATATGTCTTTTATCCTGTTATTGACATACTTAGCGCTACTTTGAGGTTTTTATCATTAGACTCACACGTATGATCCGACTTTTATTCTATTATTGATATACAGTATTTAGCGCTACTCTGTACTTTGATGTTTTTATCATTTGACTCTAACGTACAATCCGTCTTTAATATATGGCACGTTGCCAATTAACTATAAAGGCAGCTTCCCTGTTTTCTATATTCTCCTGTTACTTTTACGGTTTTAAAATTAGATGGACTTAGGCACAAACTTCTTGAATTTTATTCCCAAATTATCGCCTGTTATGTAGAATTTTCCTCCTACAAACGGCTTGTTGCCTGTTAACGATGTAATACAGATCTTTAGAATACATTTTTAACTTGCTTTCCTTACATGGCTGCACCTAATAATGATTTACAGAGCATATTCCTGCTTTGCCACATTTTGAATGGTATGTTACCCTATAAGCATTAACAAATTTTTTATTACTCTGTTAAACAGATTTGTGAAATGTTCACTTTCACTTTATAAATGCCCCCCCCCCCCATTTATACCTTTGCTTAGCTATTCTACAGTGTTTTTGTGTTCAGCTCGATTGTGCATAATATTCTTAGGCTAGATTTCCTCCATGTGTTACAAATCTGAAGACGGTCGCAGATAACAACCGAAGCAAGTTGTCGTACTGTAATTGTGATAGGAAGATTTTGGTCTAGATTTTACTTCAGAAAAGAAGTATTCAATAAAGCAAAGAAGAATTATAGGGTCTTTTGGATGAAACGCACATTATAATGAGTATAGAATACGGTGTAAGAGGAAATCGAATAAAAAGGAAAGTAATGAGAAGTAGCAAAACGTAGCACCTTAATTGGTGACCACGAAGTAAATGAAGCTAAGGAATTCTGCTACCTAGACAGCAAAATAACCCATGATAGACGAAGTAAGGAGGGCATAAATAGCACACTAGCACAGGAAAAAATGGCATTCCTGACCAAGAGAAGTCTACTAGTATGAAACATAGGCGTTAATTTGAGGAAGAAATTTTTCAGAATGTATGTTCGGGACACAGCATTGTATGGTAGCAAAATACGGACTGTTGGTGACTCTATCTGTTGTGCTGCCATTCGCGAAGAGCATTCCAAAAGATGTTTCTGAACAGGATAATGCCCGCCCACATACTGCTGTTGTAACCAAACATCCCCTACAGGGAGTCGCGATGTTGTTTTGGCCTGCTCCACCACATATCTGTCTCCAAGTACATATGGGACATTATCGGATGACTACTGCAGCAGCATCCACAACAAGCATTACGTCCAACACAGTATATGCACGTTCCTATGTTTTCATTCGACATTCTGGTGTTTACTCCAGTTATTAATGCACCAGTATTTCACATTTGCGACGGCTTTTCTCTTGCTTACTTTAAACTATGATGTTGCAATATTAATCACTTAACTGTTTTACCTAGACAAATTATTCCAGAAATTTCAGTACTATATATTAATTATTATTTGGCATAGCGATTTTTTCCGCCAGTGTAATTTCTGTTGAGAAAATACGTGCTACTAGGGATTATAACCATATCCTATGGAAAGTCATACAACACTCAACATAAGAAATTCTTGAAATGATAAAAGTTGTTGATTTTTACCGTATACTGATGTTCTGCCGTAGTCAGACAAATACATCACTTGATATGCATACAGGAGTCTGGCATTTACCTTAATCAGAGCTACGTCGTTTATGTAGTCGTAATGGTAATTTTCGTGGAAGACGAATTCGCTGACGTGGATGAGTACACCCGTATCATTTCTCACACTGTTGGTACCGGCTCGGACGTCGGACACGCGGATCTCCTTCCTGAAACAGAAACGACAAGACTTCTCGGGAAACTTTACAGCTACCTATGATCAAAGTTCCACGGTGTTGTTGTGCTTTGTCACTTCGTATCATTACTAATCTTCCGTGAACTATGAGTACTTTAGAAACTCGATTTTGACCGATAAAATTCACTAAAAAGCTAAATAACCACAAATTGTTGCACAAAAAGGAACTCGTTGAGGCAGATAAATAGTGAGATAGAACAAGACGTAGCAAAACCAGATATGAAGTGTCATAATTAGGTCATTGGAATAGCAGTTATCACAACAGAATTCAATAGTTATTGAACAGAAAAACTTGAGCAACAAGAAACTAACGGGAATGGACAATAGTTTTACTGATCTCTTAAAATATGCTGGAGACGAAGTGAAGATATATCAGTATGAAATACGTATAAGGATGAAACTATACTAGCATAATTTACGATAAAAACCTTTTAACACGCCCAATAAACGAAATGAAAATGAAGTGGCCAGATTAACATTTGGTAGCCGGAGAGCGACAGCAATCCTTTCAGTACTGCAGGAGCAACAATTTAGATAACTAACTGACCTGGCCTTGAAACGTTAGCCAATATAACCTTGCTATGTTAATAATGGGAACGGCTTATACGAGGTGCATTCAAGTTCTAAGGCCTCCGATTTTTTTTCTCCGGACTGGAAAGAGATAGAAACATGCGCATTGTTTTAAAATGAGGCCGCGTTCATTGTCAATACGTCCCAGAGATGACAGCACTGTACGGTAGATGGAATTTTGCCGGCAGCGGCGAGAATGAGAACTGTTTTAAATACTTAAAATGGCGACGTTTTCCTTGAACAGCGTGCAATCATTCGTTTTCTGAATTTGCGTGGTGTGAAACCAATTGAAATTCATCGACAGTTGAAGGAGACATGTAGTGATGGAGTTATGGATGTGTCGAAAGTGCGTTCGTGGGTGCGACAGTTTAATGAAGGCAGAACATCGTGTGACAACAAACCGAAACAACCTCGGGCTCGCACCAGCCGGTCTGACGACATGATCGAGAAAGTGGAGAGAATTGTTTTGGGGATCGCCGAATGACTGTTGAACAGACCGCCTCCAGGGTTGGCATTTCTGTGGGTTCTGTGCACACAATCCTGCATGACGACCTGAAAATGCGAAAAGTGTCATCCAGGTGGATGCCACGAATGCTGACAGACGACCACATGGCTGCCCGTGTGGCATGTTGCCAAGCAATGTTGACGTGCAACGACAGCATGAATGGGACTTTCTTCTCGTCGGTTGTGACAATGGATGAGACGTGGATGCCATTTTTCAACCCAGAAACAAAGCGCCAGTCAGCTCAATGGAAGCACACAGATTCACCGGCACCAAAAAAATTTCGGGTAACCGCCAGTGCTGAAAAAATGATGGTGTCCATGTTCCGAGACAGCGAGGGTGTAATCCTTACCCATTGCGTTCCAAAGGGCACTACGGTAACATGTGCATCCTACGAAAATGTTTTGAAGAACAAATTCCTTCCTGCACTGCAACAAAAACGTCCGGGAAGGGCTGTGCGTGTGCTGTTTCACCAAGACAACGCACCCGCACATCGAGCTAACGTTACGCAACAGTTTCTTTGTGATAACAACTTTGAAGTGATTCCTCATGCTCCCTACTCACCTGACCTGGCTCCTAGTGACATTTGGCTTTTTCCAACAATGAAAGACGCGCTCCGTGGCCGCACATTTACCAGCCGTGCTGCTATTGCCTCAGCGATTTTCCAGTAGTCAAAAGAGACTCCTAAAGAAGCCTTCGCCGCTGCCATGGAATCATGGCGTCAGCGTTGTGAAAAATGTGTACGTCTGCAGGGCGATTACGTCGAGAAGTAACACCAGTTTCATCCATTTCGGGTGAGTAGTTAATTATAAAAAAAATCGGAGGCCTTAGAACTTGAATGCACTTCGTATATAGGGGAAACGATAGCTTTTATATTTCCCGAGGTCAGTAGTGCAACTGTATGATGTAATGGTGATGGCATACTGTGGCGTAAAATGTTTCGCAAGTAAAAAGGTCTTCCATTCTTACATCCGTTCCTGTGACCATCTACCCACGTAGTAAGCGGTGAAAGAAACTGAGCAGAAATTTGGAAAATAATTAAAGTTCATGGAGAAAAACCAAAACTTTGTGGTTTGTCAATGAAACTACAATGTTGTCAGGGACGCAAAGAACTTGGAATACCACTTGAACGCAACAGATACTGTCTTGAAAAGGATTTACAAAAGTGCAACAATGGTAATGAACTGTAGTGGAGTTACGTCATTCTCACCTGGCACAAAAGAGCACTATGTTAAAACACTAGTGCATCGTTCAAGAATGATATTAGACGCTGATGACCAGCCCCTTGAGCTGAGACACGGTCTTCAGGAACAAGAGCTACAAAATTCATCCAGAAAATGAAGTGATTTCAGACAAGAATCAAAGTAAGATCACGTGCGAGAAGCAGGAAAGGAAACTTGCTTTTTTACCGTTCTGTGGCTCCATGTCGGGCAATATAAACCGCTCGATGAAAAAACACAAGATCAAGTAGATCTTCAGACCTCCGACAAAAATTGTGCAATTATTGAGTCCAGGTAAAGATGCACAAGGTCTCAGAACACCTGCGATCTACAAGATGCCTTGAGAATGTGGTCAGTCTTACATCGGACAAACAGTACGCACTATAGAAGAACGCAGGAAGGAACAATAAAGGTTTTATCGCCTATGCTACGCCGAGAAATCCACCTTAGGTGAGCATGATCTAAAAAACGGTAACCGGATGAAATTTAACGGCACTCCCTGGCGACTTTAGGGGCTGTGAAGTTAAAAAAAACATTGAAACAAAAATCAGTAATAGCGTCCTTAATAGGGACGGCGGCTTGCAGCTCAGAGGGCGTGGGATCCAGCTAACGCGTGGTTGTAGCGGACATTTCGAACGCCAAGTCAGCGTATGCCCACATGAGCGATGCTGCGAACATCAGTGACGTCACAGCCGGCAGCGAGTGTATGTGAAGGTGTACTGGTAGCCATACCACTTGATGGCGTGAAAGGAGTGTCTGCCAGAAGGGTTGTGTATTTTAATCACGTGACGCGGCTGGGAACCCGAGATCTTTTTATTCAAAGAGCTTAGTGGATTGTTTTAGACGAAGTTGGTACTTGCATCGTGTCTAGTGCTGCAATTGGATGCAAAAATCATTGACTGCACCTGAAAGGCAGGGGGAACGAAATATTAGCTGAGCAACTTGAAGTAAATGTAAACGGAGCCACAAGTGAAGAAGACAATATTCCAGTTATTACTGGAGTCAGAGGGATATATTTTCTAAGTTAGGGTTAGCTTACAGACACAAAGTATTGAAAGAAGTTATAGCAGAACAGGACCCTTATATATGTAACAGTTTCCATAAAACTAAAATTTATTTGTTTCATCAAAACATTAGGAGATGGAAAAACAAGGTAGGTGAGCTTTCTGTACGCCTAGGAGTGTGAAAAATTCTGAGGTGTTAATGTTCTGTGCCTCTCTGAACGCCATATAGCCGCAGGGATGGAGAAGTTAAACACCAGGGATTAAACACTAGCACCAGTTTCGTGTAGAGTTAACGAGGGAAAGAGAGTTGCAACAATTGCAAATGTTGGACAAAAGGCTAAAAATACTGAAAGAAATAGTTTTTGTGTGGAACAGAACCTATAGACACGTGCTTGTGTGCTGTTACTGTGGAATTATTCTGTGGTAATTTCAGTAATCTACATATCCCCCATACAAAACTTTCATCTATGGGAAATCTAGATGCATTCTTGAGATAATATTTTTCTAGACTACTCAGATTGGAACAATTCATTTGTACCTAGTTGTTAATGGACTGTCTGATCATGAGGCACAATTACAGGAAATAAACAATATAGCATCATGCAACCCTGAGGCAGGTTCATAAAAATCAGTGAGGCTTATTGATGAGGATGGGATGCAATTTTTTAAGAGTAAGATAAAAGAGGTATTACAGCGTGAGCTGCCTTAGAAAGATATGCTAACGTCAGATTCAGTTCATTCCATAGTAAATTTGTGTCCATATTTGAAAGTAGCTTTGCTAAAAATTATCCAGAAAATTCATTAAGAAAACAAGTACGCCATGGGTGATTACGGGAATTAAATCTCGTGTAACAGAAAGAGGAAAATACACATAAGGGTAGGAATAATTCAAGTTTCGACGTTACTTGCGCACTTCAAAAATATATTATAATATTTTAAGAAATCCATTAAAACCTCAAGAAGTATGCACATCAGGACAAAAAAGTAATGCAGATAAGAAGATTGAAAGTGTGTGGCACGTTGACAGACATGAGACAGAACGGCCAATCAGCGTATAAGATACCGCAACAGTTAAACTAAATGACAATGTTGTCACTGACAATTCACAAGCTGTGAGTGCTTTTAAAAAATACTTTCTAAATGTAGCAGCAAAAATACATGATTCAGTTGAAGGAGACAGAGAACATATTGAAAATGACATTGCGCAGAACTTTAAACAACTAGACATATCACCAGCATCCCTTGCTGAAATTAATAGAATTACAAAAACTTTGAAAAACAAAAGTTGCGATGTTGTTGATGGAATTGCAAACAGAACTTTCAAAAAAATTTTGTAACATAATAAATAATGTCCTTAGTGAGTATATTGCAATATTGGCATATGGAACTTTTCCCAACAGTTAAAAATATGCAATTCTGAAACGTTTTCATAAAAAAAGGTGACGATAAAGACTTCAGTAATCATCGCCCAATTTCCTTACTGACATCGTTTTACAAAATACTCCAAGAAGTAGTGTACTAGAGAGAAGTCTCACATTTAAGTAGAAATAATTACATAGCTTATAACAGTTCGGAATCCAAAATAGTTGCATGACGGATGATCCTATTTACTCCTTCACTCATCAGACATTAGAAGCCTTAAATAATAAAATATCACCAGATGTTATTTTTTGTGCTGTCTTCAAGGCGTTTGATTGTGCATACCATGTTACACTCTTAGGAAAACTTTGGAATTCGTAACCTTACACACAGCTGGTTTGAGTCACACTTAACCAACAAAATGCTGAAATTGGTGTTGAATAATTCTGAAAATCTTGGAAATGTAGAAAATTTTACTGACTGGGGAGAAATCACGAAGCGAATCCCATAGACTTCAATTTCTGGTCCACTCCCATTCCTTATATATGTGAATCAGCTTCCACTTAACATTCAACAAACAGAATTGGTACATTTTGCAGACGATACTATTGTTGTAATAAATTCCATTAGACAGACAGGGAGAAAAGAGATTATTATTGATGTGTCTGAAACAATTACTAAGTGGTTCTCTGAAAATGAATTCTCTAATAATTTTGAAAAATAACACTGTATTATGTACTCTACAGCAAACGGGGCACATGAACAGGAGTTAGTAAATAGTGTATAATCTTTCAAATTTGTATTGTTGAAACCTTGAACAGGAAGAAACATATAACTGAGCTCCTCAACCCATCAAATACAGCTGCTATTGTTCTTCCTGTAACTTCTAGGCTTGGAAACAAACGAATCAACCTCCAGACATATTCTGCATATTTATACTCAATAATGTCATGGAACAATTTTCTGGGCTAACTCGTCACTTGGAAAAGAAAAGTATTGATTGTACAAATGCGGGTCATAAGAATAATACCTGTTCACTCGCAGTCGTCACGTAGGTAACTCTTCAAGGAGCAGACATTTTAACTGTACCTTCGAAGTACATAAATTTGCTAGTTAAATTCGGCATACGTAATTCATCAGAATTTTAGAAGAACAGTGCTCCCCTTACCTACAACCATAGAGATAAAAGTGACCTTTTATTTCCCATTGGTAATTCTGTCAGTGGCTCATAAGAGAGTTCAATACATGTCAACAATAATTTTTGATCATTTGCACAATAACATAATATAATTGGCAGGTGTCAAGACACATTTTAAATTTAGCTTAAAAGCATTTCTTTTGAACAACTCTTTCTACTCCATGGATGAATTTCTATTTAAAAACTGGTAGCCTGTATATAAAAAAAATTGAATAACTTTTTTTAAGTGTATTTGAATGAGTAGGACTAAAAAATAATGTGTACATTAAGATTAAAATTAATCATGTACATATATGTCGTAGACCCTCGTTTTCCACGTTATTTCGGGAAAAGTATCATTCAGATGATCTGTAGACGTGTAACGAGCTAACTAACTAACTAGTTGTCATGTTCATTTTCAATTGACCTCTAAGAGAAACTTAAATATTTGAAATGAAACATCTGATGGGCATTACAGATACTGAGGATAAAGAATGATAGGATAGATGTAAATAATGAACTGTCAAGTTAATCTCATCTGTAATTAATGGTAGATGTTACCAACTGTTGCCCACCTCTCAACTTTCGTAAAATTAGTAATCGCGTTATGAAATGCAGGATGTAATGAACTGTACACAATCGTCCGTGATCCGTACATGCCTACTAAGGAGGAGGATACATATTTATCAGTACTGGGCTGCAGCCAGAACATCTCAGCTCATTTGCCTGCGGCGCAACAGTATGTAAGAGGACGTACAAGACAGTATGTGTGATTAAATTCAATATTGATGTTTTATTATACTCTTAGCATTTGTAAGCTAAGTATCTATTCATAGCTATACGAAATAGAGCCATCAGCGGTGACAGCAAGGCAATGCTTGAGGTTCAACTTGTAATCAGAGCAACACACGCATGATACCATGCTTCGGAAATGAAAGAATGACAGTCAGTCCTTTAGTCACGGAGTGTCACTATTGCGGTAGTCCTTTGTCTCGTATACCCGTCGAAAAGTGATATGGATGAGCGTTCTGTGGAGAGCGTAAACACTGTAAATATATCGAATCGCTTAGGTGGCGCTCCCTCTACTAGCTAAGACCGAAACATGCATATGAAATGGTTGGATCCAGCCCCATTCAATACCCTATCACCACGACGGTCAGAGCAGATCGCTGCCATTTATGAAGTGTATTAGTTTGCACCATGACTGTCTGCCATTATCGACTAGGCTTGCGTTCTTAAATTTCGCATTAGATGTTACTGGACCGTTTATGACAGTTCACAGTGTATCTGTAGATATACAGAACACCTGCTTATGGATGACAGGCAGGAACACCGGTCAGTGGTACATGTTTACTCTTGGTCAAATTGCTTTAACTAATAGAATCCATTTTGAAAGAGTTGAAAGTCACATCTGGCCATTGGGATGTAAATTGTTTGTTGTTTCCATCAACAGATAAAGGCGAATTCTGGAATGAATCGTTTGAGAAAGCCTTTGTCGTTTTCCTGCTTTATTTCTAAATCATCCAATCTCTAATTCAGTCTCTAATGAACTAGTCGCACACGGAACGTTAATTTCGTGTTTTGAAGAAGTGACATTCAATAACGTCCGGCCATCCTGCAGGCATATTAAGATGGTTCCTGAAATAGACAATGGATGTTTCTGCCCCCATAGTTATTCTTCTGATATATTACTCCAAGTGAAATGCACTGTGGACAAAATGTTAGCCTTCTATGCCTGCTTCTTGTCATATGTGATTCTCACATGACTCAAATATTGCACTACTCAAAAATCGATCAAATATGAAGCTACAGACAAAACACAGTGAAATTTGCTCGTAACCTAGCAATCACTTCACAATTGTATTTAAAACCTGTAAAGTGTTTTAAAACTACTTAGAGTCGAATTATAGCAGTGTTTTATTCAATACAGCTATGAAAAAATAATAACATGTGTATAATTTCTTTTATGCTGGTGATGTATTCTGGTTTTCCTCACCCATCCACACAGTGACCAGCGGTCATGACCCAGTATTCGTTGATGATTGTAGCGCTGCATTCTGGTACACCATAACGGACATATTGAGCCTGGAACAAATAAAATACGAGTTTAGTGAAGCTATGAGAATCACTATTAGATCTACTACAGTCAGTTGTTACATGTTCTCACTAAAATTGCTAAGTAGCTAGGGTAAACTTGCGCAAGAAGACCACTTCTTACGAGAATTCTACCTCGTACATTGCGCTAAAAGAGCCATTAATAACTCGTCTGGTATCAAGCAAACCACCCGTGGTTGACTCAAAAGTATCACTTCTTTCTACGTGACTTACAAGTGGTGACAACGCTGGAACGAACATCCATTCAGGAATGGTCACGTGCTTCAAGATACAACAAAGAAGATTGAGGGATTCAGAATACTTTGCCAAACCTGGTCGAAGTCAAACCGCAATAGGTCGGCCAAGGGAGAAGTGATTGCACCACAAAGTATCGGAAGTTCCGTCCATTTGCTGCCAGCGACTGTGGGGCGGATAAGTCTTAAGAAGGAGGAGGAGATTAGCATTTAACGTCCCGTCGACAAAGAGGTCATTAGAGACGGAGCACCAGCTCATACTATGGAAGGATGGAAATCGGCCGCGCCCTTTCATAGGAACCATCCCGGCATTTACCTAAAGCGATTTAGGGAAGTCACGGAGAAC
This sequence comes from Schistocerca cancellata, assembly GCF_023864275.1. Taxonomy (NCBI): domain Eukaryota; kingdom Metazoa; phylum Arthropoda; class Insecta; order Orthoptera; family Acrididae; genus Schistocerca; species Schistocerca cancellata. The sequence goes on along the minus strand of NC_064630.1, from coordinate 523,392,823 downwards.
CTAAAGCTGGATGGCCGGGCGCGGGTTTGAACCGTCGTCCTCCCGAATGCCAGGCCAGTGTGCTAACCACTGCGCCACCTCACTCGGTGAAGTCTTAGGAAGACCACATTGTTATGAAGTGTCCACTTCGAGTGTTTGACGATAGCCGGGTGAACTCTATATCGACTCCAAGTGCTCGAAATTGGTTATCAAATTCAGACATTTCCACTTGATTGTAGGTACTTTTGTGTGCTTGTAAAACCACACGATAAATATGGAACTCAGGTCAGAACGGGATAGCGGGGCACACCGGGATCACGCTGCTTTCTAAACTGGAGGCTGCTGCAGCCTGTTGTAGTTATATACAACTACGTCTATGAATTGATGGCAAGGTGTGACAGCCATTTTGACTTGGTCTGGAGTGCGGCTTCTAAGAGAAGGGTTATCGTTCATATTTCCAGCTGTATTTCTGTAACTTGGAACACACCTCCGTTACAGACGCCATTTTGAAGGCTACGCATAGCGCCGCCAGTACTCGGCACTTCATGAAACTACAAATGCTGAAGCGAGATTACTCCACGATGTCCTACACCAAATTCCGTATTGTTTCAATTGAAACTGGCCGAGAAAAAATGTGTTGCATTATTTACTGAACGGCCAACGTATTAGCTCTTCTTCCTGTTCGAATCACATCTGGAGCGCGCGAATGGTTGCTGAAACGCCTCTGTGTGCACTATAACTATAGTAACATTGTCCTCATGATATATACGGGAGTAATGAATAGTAGTTGTAGCATAATCCTAGATTCGCTGTTTAAAGTTGTTTCTTTGCACTTTGCAACTAGGTTTTTGTGTGATAATCTGCGACTCTCTTCAACCGTATATCAGTTCTGTTTCTTCAGGATCTTCAAGGCACTTTCCCATTCGTCAAACAAATCTGTTACTATTGTTGTTGTCCCTTTTTACACCCACTCAAAAAGGCTGGCTAACTAAAGCAGCAATGGATACGTTGCAGCTGCGTGACATCAGTCCAGATGACGTCTCTAACCGCCTTAGTGCTGTGTGTATCACTGTGACCCGAGACAATGGAAAAGGAGTAAAAACAGTTTTATTCATCACTGCGTAAAAGCGTGAAGATGCAACCATCACTGGACAAGATAATACTATCATTTTTTTTTAGGGACGGCGACGGGGACGATGGCTAACACCGTGTGATGCTAATAGGTAATACATTTAAGTGACGAACTGTCACGGGAGAAAATTCCCGAAATCCACTGACAAGGTAACGGTTGGCTGTCAAGACGAAGCTTAGCGGGAAGCGGAAGATGGGATGGATTTACTCTACGGTAACGCCCCACTTCATTCTGTACAGGAGACGATTTCATATTCTACTTGTTTGGGATATCAATATCCCCGTATTGTCCAGGCGTGCCGCAATTTGAAAATGACGACGGGGTGACTTTCATGAAGTAGAAGGTTTACTGAGGAGCGAAATGGATCCATCGACTACCACAGTCTCCGTCAAGTCATCCATCGTTAAGAAAATTTGTCTTACTGAACGGCGAATATGTAGAGGGGGATTCACGCTGTCAACACGTTCATTGTCCCAATTTTATTATTTACGATGTGATAAATACAGTTTTCCTCGTATAAGCCTGGAACACAGCAATACATTGAAGCCAATTGATAACAGTAAAACAGGAACTGTAAGGAAATACAATGTGAGTCCACCGAAGATTAATTAATTGGTTTAATAACCAAACTACTAGGTCATCAGTCCCTCTTACCTGGAACAGGCAAGTCTACAAAATTACATACCCAATAACGGTCTAATGCATGAAACCGAGGGAAAGGAATCGCCAAGATCTACCGAAGGGCAAAAAAGCCTAGAGAAAGGTACAAGAAAGAAGAAACTACTGAAGAAAAATGTTAAATAGCAAACTCAAGTTTATAATGAAAAAGCGTTGACGGAAGCAGATGCGCATACGAGGGGCGTTCAATAAATAATGCAACACATTTTTTTCATGACCAGTTTTGTTAAGAAATGCAGATTTTATTGTGGGACAACGTGTAATCTTTACGCCTCAGCCCCTATACCTTCATGAAGTTCCGATAGGTAGTGACGCTAAGAGTAGCCTTCAAAATGGCGTCTGTGACGGAGGTGCGTTCCAAGCAGACTGCTGTCACTGAGTTTTTTTTCGCGTAAGACCAGAACATCGCAGATATTCATAGGCAGTCGCAGAATGAGTCTGAGGGCCTGGCAGTAAACAAAAGCACTGTAAAATTAACAGCAATAGCAGCCCTCTGTCGCAAAAAGGAGTCTTTTGACTCAGGTTTCGGCACTGCTTTGAGTGCCTTCATGACAAATAAAACTCTCAAATTGGCATGTCACGTATTAAACTAAAAATCAAGCTCTTAATTAGTTTAATACATGACATGCCAATTTCAGAGATGTGTTTCTGAAGAAGACACTCACAGTAGTGCCGAAACCTGGGTCAAAAGACTCCTTTTTGCGACCGAGGGCTGCTATTGCTGTTAATTTTACTTTTTAAACGGTCGCTGACTACGCAGCCATATTCGAAACATTTAAAGGCATTATGAGTCGTTGGGCGAGGCGTCTGTCGCCATCGCAACAAGGTCGTGCAAACGTGTCCGATCGCACAACCACTATGTGATCCAAAGTATTCGGACACCCCAAAAAACATACGTTTTTCGTATTAGGTACATTGCACCTATAGCCAGGTACTCCATACCAGCGACCTCAGTGGTAATTAGACATCGTGAGAGAGCAGAACTCACGGGCTACGAACGTGGTCAGGTGATTGGGTGTCACTTGTCTCATACGTCTGTACGCGAGATTTCCACACTCCTAAACATCCCTAGGTCCACTGTTTCCGATGTAACAGCGAAGTGGAAACGTGAAGGGACATGTACAGCACATAAGCATACAGGAAGACCTCGTCTGTTGATTGACAGAGACCACCGACATTTGAAGAGGGTCGTAATGCGTAATAGGCAGACATCTATCCACACCATCAGACAGGAATTCCAAACTGCATCAGGATCCACTGCAAGTTCTATGACAGTTAGGAAGGAGGTGAGAAAACTTAAATTTCATGGTCGATCGTCTGCTCATGAGCCACATATCACGGCAGTAATGCCAAACGACGCCTCTCTTGTTGTAAGGAGCGTAAACATTAGACGCTTGAACACTGGAAAAACGTTGTTTGGAGTGACGAAGCACGGTACACAATGTGGCGATCCGATGGCAGGGTGTGGGTATAGTGAATGCCCGGTGAACTTCATCTGCCAGCGTGTGTAGTGCCAACAATAAAATTCCGATGCGATGGTGTTATGGTGTGGTCGTGTTTTTCATGGAGCGGGCTTGCACTCATTGTTGTTTTGCGAGACACTATCACAACAAAGGCCTACATTTAGGTTTTAAGCACATTCTTGCTTCCTACTGTTGAAGGGCAATTCGGGGATGGCGATTGCATCTTTCAACACGATCGAGCACCTGATCATAATGCACGGCCTGTGGCGCAGTAGTTACACGACAATAACATCCCTGTAATGGACTGGCGTGCACAGAGTCCTTTCCTGAATCCTGTAGAACACCTTTGGTATGTTTTGGAACGCCGACTTAGTGCTGTGCCTCACTGACCGACACCGATACCTCTCCTCACTGAAGCGCTCCGTGAAGAATGGCCTGGCATTCCCCAAGAAACCTTTCAGGACCTGATTGAACGTATGCCTGCGAGAGTGGAAGCTGTCATCACGCCTAAGGATTGGCCAATACCATATTGAATGGTGGGCGCCACGAAGCTGTAAGTCATTTTCACCCAGGTGTCCGGAAACCTTTGAATACGTAGTGGATCTGTGACTTCTGCAATGCTGGAACTTCAGTGTGTTTGTCACCACAAAAATTCAAACTGCCTTCTCCTTCTCTATGACAACGGGAGCCCCTCACACCAGTCTGTGCACAAGAGAGTAGTTCACAAAACTCCATTGGATCTACCAACTTCCGAGTTCCATCTGTTTGGCGCAATGAAGATGCACTCTGCGGGAAGCCGTACATGAATGATGGGGACGTTATTGAAGCAGCAACGTGTTGGCTCCGACATCAATCAGTAGAGTGGTACCAAGTGGGCACACAGGCCCTCACAGCATGGTGGCGCAAGGGCGTCACATTGAACATAAATAGTGTTGGAAAATAGGGTTTTGTAGCCAAAAGAGCGAGGAATCATATGGTGTATTGGAATCCTGAATAAAACAAACCTGCTTTCAGGACAACGTGTGTTGCATTACTTATTGAATGGCACTCCGGTGGGTTCATAGACTTTTTTTTCTTTTGACATTGTCCCACAATGGGACAGGCTGGGCGTGATTATTAACGGATCTGGCACGGTTAGTTTAAGGGATGGCTGTATGTCCTTCCTGTCGCCACCCCTATACCCCGTGGGATGGAATGTGTGTACCCAAACTGTTTGCATGTAGTGTCATTCGTGGGAAAGTGAGCAAAAGTTGTTGAAATGTTTGATAATGGTGTAACTGAAGCGGGACATAGATATAAGGTAGGTATTCACCTGCCGGGATGTGGATAACCGCCTAAAAACCGCATCTCAACAGACCAGCTCAGCGACTCTCTTCATTAGCCCGCCAGGCGGATTCTGTCCAGGGCCGGGGCACCTCTCTGTCCCGGAAACGGTGATTTGACACTTAGAATAAGCAGGCAGGTCATATAAGTCACCAGGTAATGTGAGAAATATTATGAACAATCAGTAGTTAGTATCTCAGAGGATGGCGTGTCAGGGCGTAGTAAATGCAGAAACAAATCTGCACAGTCCCGTGATAACACATTTTATAGAAGGAGTAAATATAGTTTGAAACATCATAGTAATGACTGAATATAGCACGTTCGCCTCTAGCACCAGCTGTCAAATGTGGATTATTATTACCATGCTGACTTTCTCTTTCTCCCAGGATTGGCACTTAGTCATGGGCAATGTAGTTACGATAGCTGTCGTCACTCCTGCAGTGTCCTCGCTTGAGAGGGTGGTATACTAGCCAGCTGCCTGCTGACTGACTATTCTTCTAACCCTGAACTGTGATTTTGATTATCACGAATATCATGTGAGCAGACCATCACATTTAAATTAGCCAGTTCCAGGATACTCTCTCAGTAGCTTCATAAGTACAACTACTTGGGATTTGCATTTAGCGCGTAAAAGGAGGCAATAAATTGCCCATTAACGTTAAAATTTTACCATGAAAGGAAACTCGTTATCTCCAGCCTCTGTGCCGTTCACAACTCTTGAGTCAATCTGTCCTGGAGGTGCACCTGCAACAGAAGAAACATATGTGAAGAATCTTATATGTAACATAATTCTTGCATTAATTATATTATATTCCATGGATAGTCATATATTATAAAACAGGATCTGAGAGTCTACATCTACGTTTAAGCACACGCCCTGCAAACAACCATACGGTGCATGGTGCAAGGTATGTTGTACCACTACTCTAGCTGCTGTCACCTCGAGATCATTTCACCACTCTACAGCATTGTCTGTAATACAATACCAAAAAGCGTTATTTTGGTTTTATTTATTAGACAACCAGTGTCGGCATTACATTATGTCATCTTTTGGCCTGCGTATACCGAGTAACCCTCGTGTTACAAACCAATGTAGCAGTGTCAACTGGTCTTGTGAAGATTTTTTATTTCCCACGGTCATGTGCGCAGCTAGACAGCTTGCTAACAGCTGTCCAAGGAGCGCACATGGCAGTGGGAAATAAAAAAATCTTCACAAGACCAGTTGACACTGATACATTGGTTTGTAACACGAGGGCTACTCGGTATACGCAGGCCAAAAGATGACATAATGTAATGCCGACACTGGTTGTCTAATAAATAAAACCAAACTAACGGCTGTTGGTATTGTATTATTGGAAATCGACCAGCCGAAGTCCTGCACTCCAGACACAGGATGGAGTTACATTTATTATACAGCATTGTCAGTTAGTACTAATCCAAATGTTAGTAAAAATTACGAAAAGAATATTAGATAAAATTCCCGAAGAGGATTGAAAGTATTCTGCTTGTGAAACGAAAAATGTCTTCACCGATGAATTTGCGTTGTTTTGGACCTTGTACAAACTACCAGCGAGAAAGACGTTAAGAAAACTATGAAGTTAATATGGGTAGCATCTTAGAAACCATTACTCTATGGTGTGACGTATGAACGTACTTTATTTACCAGAGGTTCGGCGCGCAATAGCGCACGAGTATTTATACGCCGCCGTCAGGATGTGACAACCGAGAATATCCTCTGACTTCCGAATTCTTTTTATTTTCAGCTATGTCTGATTCTTCGTCATTGCGTCCGCCACCAAAATCATCCATATATGCCATAAAAAAGTAACTGTAAGCAGTTTCAGGCCATTATTTCCCTTTAAATCAAGCAAACATATTTTTGCGTATGCTTTTGTGAAACCGAAGTTTTTCCGAAGCATACAACAACACAACTACTCTCAGCACTCAGTAAGGGCATTTTGCGCAAAACTTTATCCCTGGTGCTGCAATGTCCCTGCATTTCATTAAAAATCGTTGTATATCATTACAATTCCTGACTCAAAAAACAGACGTGCGGACAAGACAAAGAACGGAGGTCTCTGAGCCAAAAGAATTTTTTTTCACTGCGATCACTCTGCAATTTCCGAGCCATAGGATACTATCCTCTATCGCAGGATCAAAGTACAGTTTGAAAGGGGGCTGTCCTATTTGCCACGACGATATTCAGGAAGTTTTCACCATGAAGGTGAATGAAGTGGCGAATTTGACAAATGTACTCAATCTCTGTAGAATCGATATAACCATATTCTTTGTAAGCCTGTGTTTGCGGCCAACGATGTTGGTCAGAGTAGTCAGAGAGTAGCAGCAGTGTGTGTTGGACAGTCTGGGAATGTACTTCGTTTATAAAGGATGAAAACTGCCATCCATGTAGTGGAGACAGCAATATTTAAACGGAATTTCGTAATTATAGTTTTGAGTAAAGGTATTGAGCAAATGAGGTTGTGTTAATGGGAGAAAGATAAAAGTCAGCCTTTAAGATAACCCAGATTTTTTATATTTGTAATGTGTAGCTTCTTATTGTTAGACCATTGTGTATGGTTGAAGTTAGGCGTGGAAATTTGTAATGTAGCACATGGCGTTGTCTTATAGTTGAAACAAGTTGCAAGGAAAGCAGTTGCACACAGGAGAGTTATTTAGAAATTTTTGCTAACTTTTCTAGGTGTGAGAACTTTATGAAAAGGTGTACTGTTCTCTTGGTTTCATGAAGCATACTTAAACTTGGAGTACTTTTTCTCATGTATCAGTTCTCAAGACTATTTCCCTATTACTTCCACGATTCTGTTTGCACATTCGCACTGCACTTCACCCAGTTCTTTAGTGAGAAGCATTTTATGAAAATTGGTAAGATAACGTCTCGCACTGCACTTCACAAGAACGTAAAATTAAATTTAATTTTTTAACAGTCACCTCATTATTTCTAATGGCAACGATTTACAGATCAGAGGAGCGCACAGGTAGACTATTAAATTTAATTATCATTAAAGTTCCTGTCCACTGTAGGGCACAGTGATTGTTAGAGTGTATTTGTGAAGAAAATCATATTATTCAGATGCTTAATATAGTAGAAGATTTTAGAAATGTGCTGCCTTGTGAATTTTTAAGCGGCTTTATCAGAAAAACAGATGCATTAAATTTTACGTTCATTTGCTGCGCAATAACGTTAACAGTCCTGATACAGTGATTGTTTGCAAGACTAAAGATAGAAATTAGCAATATTCAGGGCCATTTTTTTGCAGCCAAATGGCCAACATAAGTTGCATTAAAAATGGATTGTTTTCTCACAGACAATTGTTTCATGTATCGGTTGGTCTGGATAGCGCATCATGTACCATGAGCTCTACATATTTCCATTCAAAATTAAATTTTCACATGGTTTTTCTGCCCTGCACCAAGATTTAGGTATTTAAATTCTCAAAATAAGTTTCACACGCTCCTGAGATACCAATTTGATACTTATGATCACGAGTTTTAAAAATATATAAGAAACCTTCACCTGGTGACCCTGCCAGGATGCATGATTACATATTAGTCTGCTGATTTCTGAAGTCAGATGAAGTTTTGTTTTCCAACTATACATATTAAAATTTCAATCATAGGATTTGACTTAGCAGTTACTTTCAAGATTTGTGAGACAACAACTGACATAATTATACACTATATACCTTTACAGCAGCACAGATCGTTTTGTATATTTATTACCAGGCAACACTATAGACAAATTTTCTGAAGAACAGTTAAAGTTTGGTTGAGGAGGAATAGAACTAACGTGTATTCTCTGCATCTTTGAACACCAATGTTATGATAAGCACTTTATTCTCTGTTGTGAACTACTAAAATACTACAGAGTGTAGTGCAAGTGAGATTTATTCATTTGTACTGTTATACTGTGGTTAGAATAAGTGATTTTGTGCTGATGTATGCTATTGCTAATGACATACTCCCAGTTAAAAGTAAACTTGTTTTTTGCATCTTCATGTGTTATATACTTAGACAGACAGTAATTTTTTATGCTATGTGATACTTTGTGCCACTTACTGAATTGTATGTATTTCGATGCAAAGTGATATCAGAAGCTTAGATTTGCATTTATTCAGTGAATTCTGTTCGTGCTAACTTAAATATTTGTCTGTTTTCAATAATATTTATAAGAAGTGATTTTATTAATTATCTGGGGAGCGTAGATATTATGTGTGTGACATTTCTTTTTCGTTTGCTGCTTTAATACAATTACTTTAAAATGTCAACATCTATCAACAGCTACCAGAGCTGGATCAAATGTTAGAACTGTAGCTGATGCAACTTACGATGTTTCTGTAGACAGAGAAGGGACAAGTGAACAGGGTTCCGTTCATAATACTGATTTAACTGAAACAAATTGGACACTGCCAAACAGGGGTGATCAGGGTAATTTTTCAGTATCAAACATAGAGCGAGAAAGTGCAGTGGGGGATTCTTCTTTGACAACTGAGTCTGTAGAATGTTATTTGTCCGTAGTTAACCCTTCGGTAGAGAGCCGAGATACAGTACACCCCCACAGGCCATACTTTCGTTTATAACACCGATACGGAAGAACGGACGCTGCTCATGTCCTAGCTATTACGGCCAATTACCCACATGCGTTCCACTCGTTTTCCTCATTCGTATGCTAGAAGTTGACAGGTAAACATCTTAGTTCTCTCCGTTGGGTTTTACTGCGCCCCACCTTTCCGTCCTTGTTGCATGGATTTTCAACACTGCTGCGCCAGACGTAAGTGACAGATGCTCTGTAGACCTGTAATACTATCTTATAATACATTATTGCAACGGTCTTATACTTTACGATGTAAATAGCAATTGGTTTATGACTGGGCCACTGGTATTCGTCTGTTGTATTATATTATATCATAATCATTTGATTATAGTATATTACAAGTATATATATTTTGGATGTCATCATATGGATGGGAAAGCGCTAGGCTGAAGTGGCTACTGCGAAACCTGGAGGAAGAGGAGAAGGAAGCCGAGAATGTGAAGGGTCACCAACTAACATGAATCGCTACCTGTTGATGATGGGGACGAGGAAGCTGATGGTGAAACTGCAGAGAGTGAACAAGACACTGACTCAAAAGAGGACGCTAGCGACGATGGAATCGACTGCCATATCAAATGTGACGACTTCTACCTCGGGAAGGATGGGACTACCATGTTATGAAGAATTCTCCAGGCCCACAGAAGGTTAGGAACAGATGTTGGAACATCATCAAACAATCTCCTGGATCGACGAGAAATGATAGGAGTGCGAAGACTACCGAGGAAGCCCTTAGTCTTTTCATTACAGAAGATATTGTCCCGATAATCGTCGATTGCACCAACAGGAAATAGCGACGCGTAGAAAAAATTACAAGGCAGACAGCCTGTGTGCGAAGACGGACAAACCTTAGGTCATGGTTCTTCTCGTGCTTCTCGAACTAATGGGGGGATTCAAATCTGGACGAAAGGAGCTTGCAGGTTGCAAGTTTCAGGACCACCGATGGAACTGGTGTTGCGATCTTCCCCCTGACGATGACTATGACTCTTGTCAGAGTCCTCCAGCGCTGTCTCAGAGTCAAACAGACTCGGAAGAACTGCTAGGGCAGTCACATCCTCGTTAGCTACGCTACGATCGATGAAAAACTGGATAGGTTTCGTGGCAGACGCTCATTCATTCAATACATCCTGACAAAACCGGCCAAGTACGAAATCAAGATATGATGTGTCTGAACACTTCATAGCCAACACACATGGATCTGGAAGAAATCTAACGGCAGACAACTGGTACACCAGCGTTCCACTGGCCATTACACTGCTACGCAAGCACAAGATGACTCTGGTTGGAGCGGTTAGGAAAAAAAATAAAATAAAAAAGAACTCCCACTCTGACCGCCCAGTCTGCTGCAGCATGTTGGGATTCAGTAATCAGATCATCTTGGAGTCCTACTTTCTAGAAAAGGAGAAGGTTGTGATTCTTATCTCCACCTTTCATCACGATGATCTTGTAGACGAATCGGCTGGGGACAAGAAGAAGCCTGAGGTGACTATCCACTACAATAAGGCCAAAGGCGGTATCGACAGTTGTGCGGAACTTTCGAGGTGAGCCAAACTTGCAGAAGATGGCCACTCAGGACGTTCTCCACGATACTCAACGCCGGTGGAATCAATGCGCAAGTGATCCATCTCTGAAACTCGCTTCAGGCAACTCTTACACGTCCACAACTCGTCAAAACCCTCGCCGTCGCCCTTCTTTACAAGCACCAGGAGGCATCTAGGCACCTTCCTAAACCGTTGCAGCAGCACCTCAGGGACTTCTTTGTTAGACCTTTTCTCCCAAAAAAGGTGAAGAAGAATTCAAGATGTGGGCAGTGCGGCCGCAAGAAGGGCATTAAGACGGTGTATGCAAAGCCTGTAGTCAATACATATGTCTCGCGGAACATATGATCTTCCTTTGTCCTGACTGCGTCCCTGAAGCTGAAGCACATGCCAACTTACTCAAAGACTGCTGCGAAGGACGAACACAGGCACAGATATAGAACTTGGATGTTTAATGTGTGTTGGTTTTATTATGTAAGTGTTAATGTGCCCATAGTCAAATGTTATAAAGATACGTAAGTCGTTCATTGTAAAACGTTGTCAAGATACTTAATTTGTTCATTGTAATATGTTCTAAAGCTAAAATAAAATATGAAAAGGAAATGAAACGTAATACAAACAAGTAGTAGTGGTCTTGCACGGAAAATCAATGAGGCAGGTCAGATGTAGGCTTTGGGGTGTACTGCTGTCCACCTTTATGTTGGTGATATAGGATCCACCTTTGTAAATGAGAGTTAAAGATTTAAGTTTTGTATTGACCAAACGGATCCAATGTCGCCCATTCTTGATGTATCGTAATATTACAGATGAGAACAATGATCTTCTGCGAGGTATTCTGAAGGTATTATCAGAGTACAATAAACAACAGGTTAGAAAATTTGAAGAATGTGACAGAAAACTTGTCAGAAATATAGAACAGAATAATAAACAAAATTAGAGAGGGAGGTTTGGTCGATTTAAATGAGAAAACTAAACAGGTTAAGCAAGATGTTCGTGAGGAGTTCAACCCTGTCAAGAGTCGAACTCACTTGAAACGGTCGAAATTCCACAGTTGAAACGGTAGGACAGTCAGTTTGAAACTCACATACAATGTATAGAAGAGCAGTGTCCAATGCTTAAGGCTAGAGAGGCAGAATTTGCTACCCAAGAACACTTACAGGGTGGCAGTTGTTGAGCTATATGACAAAAAGTAAATTAATTTCAAACTACGGCGTGCACACACTCTATTCAACGTGTAAACTTCATTAAAAATATTATAATTTAGGTTGTGACATGTTCGATATGCGTGATGTGGTGCAAACGAATATCGAAATTCTGCATGACCCGCTGAAGTGTCGATGACCTCCTGAATGGCTGTTTTCAGCTCAGCGACGGTTTTGAGGTTATTGCTGTACACCTTGCTTGTCTCTAATATAACTCAGAGAAAGGAGTCGCATGAGTTCAGATCCGGAGAATATGGCGGCCAATCGAGACCCATGCCAGTGGGCCCTGGTAACCCTAGAGCAGAAATGCGGACGTCAGAGTGCTCCTCCAGGACATCAAACACTGTCCTTCTTCGACAGGGTCGAGTTCCGTCTTGCATGAACCACACCTTGTTAAAATCAGAGTTACTCTGGACAATGGGGATGAAATATTCGAAAGCCTTCGCGTACCGTTGGGTAGTCACCGTGCCATCGAGGAATATCGCACCGACTATTTCGTGACTGGACATTGCACACCACACAGTCACCTGTTGATGGCGAAGAGACTTCTCGATCGCGAAATGCGAATTCTCAGGGCCGCAAACGCACCAATTTTGCTTATTGACGAACCCATCCAAATGATGGGCTTAGCTTCGTCGCTAAACCAAATCATACAGCGTATACTAATGCCCATCATGCCCCGCGACCAACCGTGCAGTCTGAACGTCCTAATCCAAACATGTTCAGAAGTTACGAAGATTTTATTTCATATAGTTCAGTAACTGTCAACCTTTAAATACAGTTACCAAACAGGTAGGTGAACTTCCTGTAACCGTGACCCAACTAGACAATTGCGGACAAAAATTCTTTTGTTACACTGCCTGTTCCGTTAGCTGATTCAGAAGAATGTCTTTCTCTTCAACGTTTTAAACAGTGACAGACGACCATTAATCAAGTGCACAAGTCTGATGTAAAGAAACTCGATGACCGATTATCGCCCACTGAACGGAAAATCAGTCAAGGGAATGATGATACCGATTGCCATACTTTGTGTGTTAATACTGCTGATGAACTTCCTGATTTGTGCTATGTAGGTTAACTGTTAAGTAAAAGCAGTGCCTTATCAGACAAGATAGTGCGGATGTCTCAAACAGCGCGAAAAATATCTTATCCTCCCACCAGAATGGTTCATTTCATTACAAATAATTTCTTGTAGTTCGAAAGTTTAAAATTTTTCGAAATTCTCCTAATGACATGCAGCCCAAAGAATGGCTATTTCAGTTTCAATATTGTCTCTCAACTTCATGGACAATTGGTCATAAACTTGATTATGTATGCGGCTTTTTAGAATATGAACCAGTCACAAGAACGAGAGCAGTCGTACATTTAGGCCAAACGACATGTGAATCTTATCACGATTTCCTGTCGGCATACCGATCTGAAACAACAAAAGACAGAGTCAAAAACAGTATTATTATGCTACAGAATTTTGAACAATCGGACTTTTGTAAACCAGCAGACTATTTTCAGCACATGATACGCAGGAATTAACAACAATTTGTTTGACTAAACTACCGACACGCTTGCGACTCATTATTTTGGCAGGCCGCTGTAAAGGTGACATGAAGGCTTTTCAAAATTTGCTGCAGGAATTCGAAGTTGACGGTGAGGAATTTTACTCGTGAAATAGATTCAGAGACAGTAACGGAACAGAATTTCCAGTCTGCAAGCAGGAGATGAGATTAAGATATTGTGCAAATCCCAACAACAATTATGAACAGAATAATCAATTTTCCAATAGCTGTGATCACAATTATTCATACAATTGGCATCCAAGAGAACAGTCTAACAATTGCGGCAATTTCAGAAGCAGGAACAGAAATCGTATTTTAGGAAGCAAAGAAATTACGATAATAGTGGTTATCTCAACAGATATCGGTATATTGAAGGCAATAACAGCAGCTGGCGTGAAAGACGAAATTTTAATTCAGATCGCGACACTGAGTCAGATCACCAGATCGTTACAATCCAAGACGAGATGGTTCGTGTGATTGTAACAATTGTGATGGAAAAATAATCAGGAGAGGCGCAAACGAGTGAAACAACACGCTGAAATAATTAAGGTCAGATCACCTAATACACGTGTCAATGCTAGGAGTGATGGGCAATAGCAAAAACGACAGATAGCGCACACCACAAATGACTCGTTTGTCGACACGGGGGGCTTTCTACTCATACTAGTAGCTTTATACAGTGGAATACTAATAACAATCTAAATGAGAAAGAGAGAGAGAGAGATAAAACATAGCATAATGTTGCGAATGCAGGGACTGCTGAGGTCCGATTACCGAACTTGGAAGTACTTAGTGTTTTTGACAGGGTAACTAATTTTATGCCTTGGTCAAATTATGATGAAATGAAACAGATGTGCATCCGCCTGAAGTGAGGAACACAATGAATGACGTCGTAAAGAGATCAGACACTTAGGGAAAACATAATGTGACGTAGATTCAGAGGAGCGACGAATAAATTTTGTCCAGTTTCATGATATTAGAGATATCTTCTTGGAGGCGAAAGTAGACAATCACAACATCTTAATCCATCCTATAATGTCAGTCTCTGTTGGAAAAGTTTCGTTATCAGCAGTACTGGAGTCAGGTACACCTGTTTCGGTTGTCAGTGAGGCAGCTATCAATAAATGTCAGCAATTAACCGTTTGTCCAACATTTCCATTGCAATAAAGCAAGATTAAGGGTATTATTCCGAAACAACTGCAGAGGCTAAGATACAGACACATTTAGATTTCATTTGCCAAAGTCATCAGTTCTCAGGCACCTTCTTAATTGTGCCCCTTCTTACTACACAGATGATATTAGGTGTTGACTTCTTGATTGAATACAAGGCCATTCTAAATTTAAACGATGCTAAGGGGAAATCTGAAGTCAATGGCAAGTTACTCTGTTTGCAGTTCGAGGATTGCATTTCAAACGAGGAAGAAGACATAAACTGTTTGAAATTTTTATCTTCGTCAAAATCACGACTTTCCACTGAAGCTATTGGTCATAAATCGAGTACTTCTCAGGAAGTGGAATAGATTTTTTGGTGGCTCCGAAATTAGATGTGATAAAGTAGACAGTGTAGAGGATGTTTCTGAGGTAGATAATTAACAGTTATTCGATATCTCATAGTCACATTCTGAATTCATTATCAGCAAACTTGATATCATACGAAATATTCTGTATGGATTTAAAGTGAAGGAACATAAGAAGTTGTTTGTTCCACCTTAATCTATTCCACTGGTATACAGGGGAAGCGTAAAGAATGATATCCAGTCCATGTGAGCTCAAGTTGTCATTGAACCTGCTGTGAGTTCTCACAGCGGTCCACTTCATGTAGTTGAAAAATGAGTAATGTAGGTAGAGTATCTATATCTCTATGATGGGTATATCAGCTGGCGACTAATGCCTCCTCGAACTTCACCTTTTAATTCACGGTGTACTCAACTTCTTCTAATGTCCTATTTAGGTCGTAAGTGTAAATAACTGTCTCTTACTACCTAGCATAAGCATAGTGAAGTAAGTTTTGAGACTGACTGACGTTCCATTACAAGAAATAATTTTCCTAACTGGTGATAAATGTAATTTGCTATGAACTTTTGGTAATTTGTGAACGATGTTCAGAAGCCTACTCTATTGACTCATTTTTTGATGTCTGAAAATAGTTGTATGAAATTAACAATCCTTAGCTATTGTCTATTTGTGATACAGAGAAATGAACTTTCAGCTTCACTGAATATGTATATTGCACGAACAAAGTGTAAAGAATAATAGAGAAAGGGCATACTGCAACATTTATGTAATAAATATTGAGACCAGAACCTAAGAAATGAAGCGCTTATGATGTTGGTGTATTTATCCGATGAAATAAGGTATTGATATTATGCAGTAATGTAAATGGTACTTCGGTTGAGTAGTAACGATGGAATAATACGTATTGAATTATGATGTGTAACTAGGTGAAGAGCTGTTCTTAAGTGTAAATATTTCAGGAAGTCAATGAGGAGTAGAAGATTATGCATTTCAGCGTTGTTGATGTATGGTGCATTTTTTTTTTTTTTGGATTATAACTTCAGGTCGCCATTGAGGGGTAAAAGAAGGTTTTTGTCTCAGTAAAGATGTTGTATGCAGTTCAATATTAACTTTATAAGGACGTTGTGTAATAGTAAAAACAACCAAAATACACTTAACATGAATATTTTTATTCATAACTGTGCTCTGTATGTATGTCTTTATGATGAATTCACTCAGCACATTATACAGCTACTTTGTGGTTGACACCTGATCACTGAATTTTAGGAAACCTGCAGATTGTTAATGAAAATATAAGTAACATTGTACTCTTTTCTCATCAGGAATGACAACGGATTTGTAGTCGTAAGTGAATTTGGCAGATACTAAGATGATGTTGCATCTAAGATTTTTGCTCAAATAGAATATGATGTAGACTGACACATGTCTGACATTTATTGTGCCCTAATAATGTTTTCTACTTTAAGAGTGGGTATACAATAATTGGCTATTTTGGTGATCACCATACTTATTCCTGGTGTTATTGTACATGAGATATATGGTAGTTACCGTTATGGCCAGGTAGATAACTATGTGTAGCTTAAGACACTGTGTCAAAACCTCTTTATTTATTTGACATACTTTAAAAATGGAAGTACATATTCTAGATAGATATTTGATACCAGATTGCTGATTAACTGTTCACTTGTTTAAGCAATTGGTTGAAATGACACCATATCATTACTGTCAAGCCTTATATGCAGTTTATATGATGCCCACGTTATAAGATAACAATTTCTACTGTATGTATATCAGATAACGGCGTTTGAATAGGGCACATGTACAGGAAATTACCATGCATTTGAGGACAGTTCATTTTGGGATTAACTGTATGTAACTAGTTATCTAATTCCTTTGTAAATTTGTTTCGTGTATTCTGGACACAGATGGGAGATGATCTTGGTTAACATGCACAAATAAAGCTTAATGAAAAGATTAAGCTGGATGACTTCAGGCAGTTTGCTGTGGCCTTGCGTTGAGTATCACACCATGTCTCAGCTTATGAGAGGTGAACCAATGGAAACATTGCTCATTGCGCTAATTCCACAGCAGTGATTCTATCTATTCAAATTCTGGGTTCCCAGTGGGAAGACATTTCATCCTCCCTGCGTCCACCTGGATAACACGCTTATTTTGAGCTTTGTGGGTTGTTAGTGGAAAAACTGAAGGCAAGTACTACGCTGCCTGAGTCTGTCCCAGGATTGTGTTTCTGCTACCAGATTGGAGAAATAGTGATAAGTATGTGTGTGTGACAAAAAAGTGATGTGTGTAACAGTTTTCTGTGATATTTTTTCCTCCCACCGCAAGGTGTTCTCCTCATAGGTTTTCCCAATAATTCTGAATAGACAAATGGAAGCATTTTTGTACCATTCTGTAGATGTGTGTATCCTTCTTGCTTTATATGAAGCGACTATAATACTCATTTACCTTGATAATATTTTCTTAAACGTATGAACAGATACCTGTGGCTACTTTATAAAGCTTTGTACCATAGTGGAAAGATGGCATATTTTCTCACTTTATTGGAATTAACTTGAATACACATTTGTCTCCATAAGATTTTATTAAACATTTGAACGAACAATTGTAACCGCTTTCTAAAATTCTGTACACTGTTGCATGAAACATGTGTACCTTTCTTACTTAAATTGAATTGGCAGGAAACCTTACTTGTCTTTAACCATTTCTTTTAAACATTTGTACAGTTTATTGCAGGCGTAAGGCCTTTGTAATGCCTTGTACCTTATTGTAGAATGGTATGTATTTATACCACTGTATTTGACTTTAGTAGATTTCTGATTCACCACAGATAAGGATCTTCTGATGCTATGTCTTTTGTATCGTGACAAATATGTAAAATGACTTATTACTGGATGCTTTGTTCACTTGTTTGCATGTATGTACTGATACGTCTTTTTCAACTCATGTAATGCTTTGTACCAGTTCACCCAATGCCTTATATGCACTGTCACCCATCCACAATACCTGTAACCGCACGTTATGTACCACGATTTTGTAACTGTTTCTTTTGGAGAATTCTTGAGTGCCTCGTGTTATTGTATCAGCGCAAACCTCTATGCAAAATTCTTGTCTGATCTGGGAAGGGCAAAAAACTTTTCAGTCCTGTTTACCATGATGATACTCAGGAGTTTTTCACCACAAATGTGAATAAAGTTGGGAATTTGATAAGTGTACTCGACCTCTTTAATGTCGATATAAACACATTCTTTGTAAGACTTTGTTTGAGGCTGGGATGTTGGTCAGTGGAAGTCAGAGAATAGTAGCAGTGTGTTTTTGTCAGTACTTGGTTTAAAAAGGATACAAAGTGGCCTATCGTCTTGTGGAGCAACAGTATTTGAAAAGTGTATTGTAATAATATGGTCTGAAGAAAAATGTTGAGCAGATGAGATTATACTAATGGAATAATGATAAAAAAACTTTTAAGGTAATCAGTTTTTTATATCTGTAACTGCGTAGCTTCTTATTATTAAAACATTGTGTATGGTTGTAGTTTGGTGTAGAAATTTTGTAATGTACCACATCGCGTTGTCTTATAGTTGAAACAAGTGTCAAGCAAAGAAATTGTACACAAGAGAGTTATTTAGATATTATAGCTAATTAGTCTAAGTGCGAGAACTTAATGAAAAAGTGTACTGTTGTAGTGGCTTAATGAAACGTAATTAAACTTGGAGTACTTGTTCTCACTTAGCAGTCATTAAGATTAGTTCCCCATTTTCATTCTCACTTTCATGATTCTGTTTGCGCACTCGCGTGAAACCTCGCGAATGGTGTACTGAGAAGCATTTCATGAAAATTATTAAGATACCGTCCTGCACGGCACGTCGAAACTATGGGTGCGGAATGTCAGAGATGGGAGTGTGGTAGGGAAGCTAGAAAATCTGGAAAAGGGAATGCTAAGGCTCGGTCTAGATGTAGTGAGGGGAAGTGAAGTGATATGGAATTAAGACAAGGATTTCTGGTCAGAGGAGATAGGGTAGTGTCAACAGCGACAGAAAATAGTAGCATTTGTTATGAATAGGAAAGTAGGGCAGTTGTTCTCGTCAGAATCGACACAAAAAAAAGACTAGTTCAGGTACACACGACGACGTCGAAACCAGAGGATAAAGACATAGAGAAAGTATATGAGGATACTGATTGGTTAGTTCAGCACGTAAAATGGAGATGAAAGGCTGATAGTCATGGAACCAGAATGTGATTCTAGGAGAACAAGTAAAAGAATGGGTTGCTGGACAATATAGGTTTGGTACTAGAAATGAGAGAGGAGAAAGACTAATTTAATTCTGCAACAAATTTGAGCTAGTGACAGCGAATACTCCGATCAAGAATCACAACAGGAGTAAGTATACTTGGAAAAGGCCGGGAGAAATGGGAAGATTTCAGTTAGATTACGTCGTTGTCATCCAAGGATTCCGAATCCAGATACTAGATTGCAAGGCGACCCAGGAGCAGGAGTACATTCACTAGATAATTTAGTAGTGATGAAGAATAGGCTAAAGATTAAGAGACTAATTAGAAAGACTCAATGAGCAAAGGAGTCGAACAAGGAAGTACTAAGGAATTGAGAGACACACGTCAAGTTCTCTGAGGTTATAGATACTGTGATAAGGAATAGTTCAGTATGCAGCTCAGTTAAAGAGGGGAGGACGTCTTTGAAAAGGGTAATCAGAGAAGTTAGAAACAAAAACATAGAACAAGGAAAAAAAGTGAAGAAACCATGGATAACAGAAAAGATACTTCAATTGATCGGTGAAAGAAAGAAGTACAGAAATGTTAAGGGAAATTCTGGAATACAGAAATGCAAATCACTTAGAAAAGAAATAAATACTAAGCCAAGCGCAATGGCTGCATGAAAATTGTGAAAAAATCGAAAAAGAAATAGTTGTCGGAAGGACTCATTCAGCATACATAAAAGTCAAATATACTTCGGTGTAATTAAAAGCAAGCGTAGAATCATTAAATGGAGAAAAGAGGGCTGGTTGGTGGAAAGAGTACAATGAAGGTCTCTATGAGGGGGAAGACTTGTCCGACGACATGATAGAAAACAAGTCGATAAGGAAGAAACAGGGGATACAATCTTAGAGTCAGAATTTAAAAGAGCTTTGGAGGATCAAATCGGATAGTAGGGATAGATAACATTCCATCTGGATTTCTAAAATCAAAGGAGAAACTGGAAATAAAACGATTGTTCTATTTGGAGTGTAGAATACATTAGACTAGCGATATACCATAAGACTTCGGAAAAACATCATCTACACTATTCTAATAATCGCAAGAGCCGACAAGTGCGAGAACTAACGCACATTGAGCTGAACAGCTCATGCATCCTAGTTGCTGACAAGAATGATATACAGAGAAAGGATCTGGTAGACGACGATCAGTTTGGCTTTAGTAAGGTGAGTGGTATCAGAGGGGCAGTTCTGATTTTGTGAATGATAAAGGAAGCAAGCCTAAAGAAAAATCAGCACACATTCATTGGATTTGTCGACCTGAAAAATTGCGTTCGATTGTGTCACATGGTGCAAGATGTTCTAAATTCTGAGAACAGCGGGGATCAGATATAAGGAGAAAAGGGTGATATATAATAGTACAAGAGCCAAGAGGGCATGATAGGAACTGAAGAGCAAGAAAAAAAAAAGGTTGTAATGGCTCTGAGCAGTATGGGACTTAACTTCTGTGGTCATCAGTCTCCTAGAACTTAGAACTACTTAAACCTAACTAACCTAAGGACATCACACACATCCATGCCCGAGACAGGATTCGGACCTGCGACCGTAGCGGTCTCGCTGTTCCAGACTGTAGCGCCTAGAACCGCTCGGTCACTCCGGCCGGCTGACGAGCAAGAAAGAAGCGCTCAGATTAATAAGGATGTAAGACAGGGTTGTAGTGTTTCTTCCCTACTATTTAATGTATACATAGTAGAAGCAATGACGGAAATAAAAGAAGCATTTAAGACTGGACTTAAATTCGAGATAAAAGGATACCAATGACAAGAGTTGCCGATGAAATTGCTATTCTCAGTGTAAGTGAGGGAGAATTACATGATGTTCTGAATGGAATGAAGAGTCTATGGAGTACAGATTATGGACTGAGAGTAAATATAAGAAACTCTTAAGTAATGGGAAGTAGCAGAAACGAAAACAGTGAGATACTTAGCATCAAGGCTTTCTGCTACCTGGGCAAGAAAATAACCTATGGCAGATGGAGCAAGGAGGATATAAAAAAAGACTTGCACTAGAAAAAAGGGCATTTCTGGTCAACAGAAGTTTACTAGTATCAAACATAGGTCTTAATTTGAGGAAGAAATATCTGAGAATGTACGACTGGAGCACAGCATTGAATGGTAGTGAGACATGGACTGTGAGAAAACCGGAAAAGAAAAGAATGGAAACCTTTGAGATGTGGTGCGACAGAAGAATTTTTAAAATTGGGTGTACTTATGAGGTAAGGAATGAGGAGGTTCTGCGTAGAATCGGCGAGGAAAGGAATACAAGGGAAACACTGAGAAGACGAAGGGACAGGAAGAAACATCTGTTAAGACGCCAGAAAATAACTTCCATTGTTCTAGGGGGAGTTTTAGAAGGCAAAAACTGTAGAGAAGGACAGAGACTGAAATACATCCAGCAAATAATTGAGGATATAAGTTGCAAGTGCTACTTTCAGATGAAGAGGTTGCCACAGGGGAGGAATTTGTGGTGGGCCGCATCAAACCAGGCATATAAATGATAACTGAAATGAGAAGGACCCTTCAGTGTCATTGCACCGTTCCGTGGAAGAGTAAAACCACTCGTGAGAACACGATATTGCACGGAAACACAGGAATACTCAGCTGGCGCTGACCAGGTGCACTGTTAACAGTGTGCATGCAGCAACAAAGCTATGGGATGGCCGAATCACAACGCTTAGCGCCGCGGGCAGCATGGTGTGACCATGAGTTGTCTAATTTCGCGACGGCCACTCTAGTCATTTCCTTTCCTATTCCACTCCTAACTTGTAGGTGATGCATTAATTATCTAGTGTGCCACGTTCTTGTCGCAGTTAGTTTCTCTAATTTCAGTGGGTCAGCACCACCACGTGTTAGAAAACAAAATCTGGGAGTCTAACTGCCAAATAAATTATTTTATTTCGTTTCAAACGGCTCTGCAGTTGTTGACATTTAAAAGAGTAGAGTGAATATAGCAACCCCAGCCAAACATAGTCCATTTTCAAGCGCCACGTGGTGGCTTGTAGCTCGTTGTGTAGGTACAACAAGAGCTTAGTTAGTAGCGGCTGATGGCACAGTGGAAATACTGCGTCCCACTAATGCAGTCGGTCATGGCGCGTGCCGAGTTCTTTTGGCGCGACAGGAGCTGTAGGAGCGAGTGAGTCTGGAGTAGGAAATGCTCGCTTGAAGAGGAGTCGGCCACCGTACAAGACCGCTTCTTTCGGCTGAGTCCGGAGCTCTGTGCACAAATTCCGCGAGCGCGCTGGGCGTGTGGAACGAGAGGGCAGAGCACAGCTGGTCGAGCGAAGTAGAGCGGTGCTCACCGTGGGGGTGGTCCGCTTTAGCAGCCGGGGAAGAGGGTTTTCCGTCTGGGCAAGAACACACACCCTGAGTTGGTGCTGGGATGCAACCAGTTACATCGGCGATAGGAGTACAGTGGCACCAAAAAATATTGGTACAGACATTTTCACATCTAATACAAAATGTATAAATACTAGTAAAGAAACGCATGCACTCAATCAGTGCGAGTTTTCAACTGCTCAGCATAGTATTGGCTCACTGAAAGACGTTTGTTATTGTGCTTGACAGACAGATTTGTTAAATCGGAATCGACAAACAATTCAGTCACTTGCCTGGCGCCCACTATAAGGGTCATTCACTTCTCACCATAAGCGCGAAGGAGAAGGAGCAATCCGTGTCGTTCCGCAACAGGATTGTTTTATTGCATTCCCAAGGTAAAAATTACCATGAGATTAGTAAAGAACTCTCTGTTAATTATACAACAGTTGAGGCAAACATCAGGAAGTTTCAATAAACTGGTACAACAGACAATAAAGCCAGATCCGAACGACCAAGAGTTCTTACATATAGGGAGCGTCGGACGATTCTTCGTCTTACACAAAAAGAACAAGGTCGTTTGTTTCGGACATCCAGTCAATGTACAACAAACAGGTAATTCCTCAAACTATTAGGAATCTTTTCCATGCAGCTAATACTCGTCGTAGATCTCCCAGAAATCAACTATTTATTTCGAAAGTTAACCGAATAAAACGCTTGCAGTTCGCCAAAGATTTTGTTACTAAATAGGTTGAGTTTAGGAACACCGTGCTATTTTCCGGCGAACCCAGATTTAACTTGTTGGGCTATGAAGGAAAGGGAAATACGTAGCGCGAACTAAATACAAAGCTCGAATCACTACTTGTCCTAGCTAGAGTAAAGTATCGGGGATCAAACGCTCCAACAGAGGTTTCACTCCACCACATAGCGCTGATCATAGCCCAATAAAGCATCTTTGGGCACACCTGATGCAGAAGTTCAGAAATGTCATTCTGCGGGGAAGCGGGAGTTTCAGATGGCGTCGTTAGAGGAAACGCGGAAGGCCTTGCCAGACATTACTCGCTACTTGGTTTTGGTTCAACCCATGTCGAGACGCCTACAAGCTGTCCTCAATGCCAATAGTATGCACACAGACTATTAGAAATGAGTTGCGAGAGTTAGAGAGACTTAAACTTCATTTTTGTGTACGTGTACCAATTCTTTTTTGATCTATACCGAAACTGATCTTTCCTTGTAAAGTAATACTTTTGTCATGAGAAACAATTTATACTTGAAGAACCTTATGTTTACTACTGTATGTTTAAATAAATTGTAACAGTGTTTTGGTATCACCATTACTTAATTGTAAAGTATATAAAATGGTAGGTGTGTCATTACTTTGTGCTGCCACTGTTGATCAGATCAGCAACACCTGGAGGCATGCACAGGAGTTCGTGTAATGAGCAGTTCTCGGAGGGGGAAACCTTCGGCTGTCAGGGCATGGCCACGACACTCACATTAGTCTGCTGCAAGCGGCAGTACCATTCAAAAGGCAATTGATTTAAATCACATGCTGCTCCGCTGCTTCTTGTGATCCGGAATGAGGTAATTATGGCTTGGCATCTAGTTTTGGAGAGCGTGTTGTGAGACTGATGTCTAGTAACTTCTCAGACTTGCACTTTTGTGTCATCCATGTTAAGCTGCGGGTCTAATTGTTGTTTGACTAAGCCTTTATTAGTTCTGAAGCATTCAAAAGTTCTGTTATGATCTGTAGTACGGTTCAGGATCTCATGGTGCACGTCTGTTAATGAGTTTTATTCGCGTTTCCAGATTTGTTTCTGAGGGTTAAGAATTTGTGTTAAAGTTATATACGTAATATTAGTTGGATTTGCTTGTGTAACGTTACTGCCAGATCAAGACTAGTTTGTCTGTCATGAGTAATCTTTTCCGTGAATTATGTTCTGCTGCTTGTTTAGCAAATTGTAGCCAGATTAAGAAGTTGTTGTTTAACTGTAAATTCTTTCTGTCGTTACCGAACTCTTGTCGTTAATTCATTTAACTGTAGGGGTGGGGCATTACCTTGCAAACGTGGCATCCGTTTCTTGCTTGAATTCTGTTGATTAGCGTTATTTTAAGGAAGGTCTATATGTCACCACCTTAATACTGAGTGCTTTTAAAAGAGGTACTATTCAATATCCAGGCAACCGGTTTACCTTTTTTAATTGTTTGCCTCATTAACAGTCTAAATTGGCCCTTGTATTTGATTTTGTTATATATATATCTTAAGATATCACTGCATATTTGTTCTAGAAGTACCCAGTGCTAGCGTCACCCGACCAGTGTGTGCTGTGGCGCGTCTGGACTAGTGGGTGATGCCGGAGCGGACTTATTGAATTGAAGCCGTTGGTCTTGGTAACTGTTTTGACAGAACTTTTACCTTCTTATCAACTCACTGCAGCACTGGGGAATTTAATAAATTGTGTTACTGTCACGAGGATGTTCAATTTCCCCATTGCCCACTCCTCCCACTCCCTAAGCAGCCACTTTCAGCTCGCCATGTATCGTTTCATATTACTTTTCCTCTGAAAACGCCTCCTAAACAAATGACAGTATTTTACCTTTGATACAAGAGCTGTATCGGTCCGGGCACGACATTGATCGATACCAAAGTGTTCCAAAAAGCCGTGGGCGAAAATGCGATGTTACAGGCTATTATGTCTCGGATTCCTGTGATCACAGCGAGAATGAATCAAGTATTTTGGATAGTCCATGGCCTAGCGACCGTTTGTACAGTATTGGAAGAACGAGCATACTGCAGCTATCCTACATTACGGGGTCAAAACACTAATATTATACACTTGCTACATCCCAAGCAAATTGAGCAAATCGGTTGGTTCTTTTGCGTTAGGGATGGTGTAGGGTAGCCTTAGAAGTCTTATAAAACCTATATTTATTCATGGGCGGTTAGTGAGAAAATCTCGAAAAACTATAATTTTCGGATGTCAAAAGTACCGCTTGTGGAGATGGTTATCCTATAACTTCTGGTCATAGCAGATGGTCAGTATTTTTACCTGAAGTTGTTAAGATGATAGAATTATCTATTATCACGATCCAGAGGTTCCAATTTACCATACGTATGCCAAAAACACCAAAATCTGATCTATAGGTGTATTTTAACCATGGGCCGCCATTATCTAAATAATTAAAAATATAAAATGGTTCAAATTGCGACTGTAGACTATTTAGATATTTGTCTAGAAACACCAGTTTCCTGTTTTCGATAATCTTTATCCGTTATCACGATACACCCGAAAAACCTAGACTTTTTGGGTCCTATAACTACATGTTGTGTTAAAGGCCACTTTTATAATTTATATTTATGGAAAATCGTCGGAATTATTGCTATGTCTCTTTAAGATGGTGTTCTCGTGGAACCTTGAAACATCATTTCGATATAGTTATCCGTTACCGAGATCCGGAAGTTGAAAGATGCTATACTTATGCTCGTAAAATATGCACGTAATATCCGCTCTGAAGCGAAAATGTAGTTTCAGCTGACGAAGTGAACACGTGGTAAGGGTTGTGGGTTTATCGTAATGGTTCTGAGGTCACATAACTGTGTTCTTAGTCGCCATTTTTTCGCCAGAAAATCTTTCTGACCCTTTGTCTATGTGTAATAGGCACTACACACCTATGCAGGCAGTCTTCACATGGAAAATATTCGATGTCGTTACCTGGCGGTATAAGAACCTTATAAAAAATTATTTTTAGATACGAAATGCTCTGAACTTCCAAATAAAATAACATTTTTGTAGATGTCGCCTAAATTTGTTGTGAATATTTATGTAAAGTAGTATTAAGTGAACTAGATTTGAATGGGAGACGATTTTGTGTTAACCTTATGTTTACTTATTCGTTGCTTCATTTGCCAAAGTATGTAATTTGTTGAAGTATATAAATAAACATCCAAAACTCTACTCACCTACAGAATTGGTTTTATATAAGTAGCATACCCCGCTGTGAAATGGGAAAAAAGGGAACCAACTGCAAAACGCTCTTGTTAGAGCACAAAATAGGCGGACATGCTCCTCTTTAACAGATTATGAGAGAAAAGTGGGGTACCTGCTGTCTCAATCGTCATTCCTCCTTCCTCACCAAAACTTTTGGCTCGTGAACATATTCGCGCTTTATTTGTGCTGGCAGGCCGATGTGGCCGAGCGGTTCTAGGCGCTACAGTCAGGAACCGCGTGACCGCTACTGTCGCAGGTTCGAATCCTGCCTCGGGCATGGCTGTGTGTGATGTCCTTAGGCTCGTTAGGTTTAAGTAGTTCTAAGTTCTGATAACCTCAGAAGTTAAGTCCCATAATGCTCAGAGCCATTTGAACCATTTTTTGTTTGTGCTGAAAGTTAGTAGCAGAGGGAGTGACGGTGGAAGAGAGAGGAGACTGTACCAGTGGGACATAAAGACAGCGAAGACGGTGACGGTGGGAGAGAGAAAGTAGCAGTGAAAGAGAAACAGAAATCGATGAAAACAATAAAAATGGTTCAAATGGCTCTGAGCACGATGGGACTTAACATCTGAGGTCATCAGTCCCCTAGAACTTAGAACTAGTTCAACCTAACTAAACTAAGGACATCAGACACATCCATTCTCGAGGCAGGATTCGAACCTGCGACCGTAGCGGTCGCGCGGTTCCAGACTGAAGCGCTTCGAACCGCTCGGCCACAGCGGCCGGTGATGAAAACAATAGCATTGGGAGTA
Organism: Schistocerca cancellata; assembly: GCF_023864275.1. Taxonomy (NCBI): domain Eukaryota; kingdom Metazoa; phylum Arthropoda; class Insecta; order Orthoptera; family Acrididae; genus Schistocerca; species Schistocerca cancellata. Next base: position 523,365,496 of record NC_064630.1, on the reverse strand, counting down.
AAAGAGAGAAGAGATACTGATTCAGTGAGAGACAGTGCAAGTAACAGAGAAAGAGAGATGGACGGAGACAGTAGCAGTGGGCGCGAAAGGGAGAGGAGACAGTGTAAATGAAAAGAAACACGAATAGAGACAGTAGATAAGCTCGGAGGGCCTGGACACTCCTTAGAGCGGAGAGTGTCAGCATGAGAAGTTCGCCAATTTTCTCCCATCCCTTATACCCACGTATTAAAATATCCCAGTCTAGCGATCAGAACACTCAGCAAACCATTCCCAGACAGTGACTTTGGGACAGACCCATATACAGATAGCGACAGTGAAAGGCGGATACTGAGAATGAAGGCATCACTACAAACATAAAATGGGTCATAGGATTTAGAAGGTTCTATGTTAAAAGAATGCGATTATGTTCGCATGTCAAAATTTTTGGTGAGGAAGGTGGAATGAGAACTGAGGCAGCTGCTTCCCCACTTTCCGGTCAGAGTCTTTTAAAAAGGAGTATATTCGCCTTCATGTGCTCCAAAAGGAGCAGTCCTCAGCTGTTTCAATGCATGCTTGATCTGAGAATGTCGTATATGTATTAATATATGCACACTACTGATGGGACTCATTATTGACGTTGAGGAACGTGCTAGAAACTAGGCTATAGTGTTTGTGTGTCTTACTGACGTGCAAAGACAGATCTATTGAGAACGCTCCTGAAATGGTCTTGACTCAGCAGTTACTGAGCACGCCGAAACTGTACGCTACTGCCCCTCATCTGATCAAAACAGTATCGATAAAACTAACTACTACAACCTTCTCCACCTACGTATGAATATGTATGTCTCCAGTCTTTCTCTGTCTGTCTCTACCTTTCTATTTATATCTCTCTCTCATTCACTCCTTGACACACACAATCACTCAGACAAACAAACACACACATGCACCCACACAACCTGCCTCCCCCTACCCACGCACACACAGAACTAGATTCTCGCATTTTATAGAATGAAGAGCAACCCGATTTGTGTAGAATATACCGATTTTTTGAAATTGCTGTTTGCATGTTTAGTATCCTTTTACTCTTTTTACAGATTTTGTCCATCGAAACAGCCAATCTCTATAGGCGTAGATGCACGTCAGTTTTTCTTATAAGATTTCCGCTCTCGACAGTTGCCTTACTATTCCTGCCCACTGTCTTTATCATTTTTAACACTTTTGTAAAAAGTTATAAAAACTACGGTATTTGTGATGATTCATTTTTCGCACCTGTTTACTAACATGATGAAATGTACAGTTCGATGTGTGACTTGAAAATGAATGTAACACTTTGCCGAGTAACTTTGATTTTTTAAACTGAAATCTAGCAGCCGTTCCGTTGTTATTAAATTTTAAAATTTCCTCCACTGCCCATTTTTAGTAGGGTTAAAAATTTTCCATTTTAAGAAGGTATATCTCTGTGAAATATTACATATGCATAAGTATCTTCGGGTAGTAGTTTAAAATGACTTAAAACTAACAAGGTTCAAGGTATAACGAAATGTACACCATCTGTGTTATAAAAATGGTTTTAGCTTCTCAAGTGTCATGCCATAAAATTTCCCTCACCCATTGAGGAATCCCGAATTCTCCAAGTGTGGAACCCATGACGACAGATTAATATTCCCAAAATAGTTGAGGCTTTTGTGATCATTTATTGACTATTGCCTCTTTGCTTCTGCAACGGGTTCTCTGACCGAAGTCTGTGTGTACTTCCCAAATACTCAAGTGCAACGATGATTAAATTTCCGGAGTTTGAAGCTTATATCCAAATGAAAATGCTTAAGAGCAAGAATATATGGTAGTCCACAGACGACACGTTGTATTCAATAGTATTTAATCTCATGTCAGCAATCTGGAATCACCCAACAAACAGTATGTTTCTTTTTTTTTCATGAAGTAAATTATCTAGTGTGTGTGTGTGTGTGTGCAGATTATCTAAAGTAGCAACAACAGTGGAAATATTCAATTTTCCGAAACTAAGATCAAACATAATGTCTTCTTATGTAATTTTATAAGCAGATTGAGGCAATCAGGAACAAGTGACGGTGAAAGAATAGTAGTAAGAGCGGGATCGTACAAATTGGAGAATTAGAATGCGAATTCTAACACCGAAACATCTAGATGTCAGACACTCAGTTCGGCATCAAACGTTGTACGAGGTCAATAGGATATCAACTAGACCTACGATTTAATTCGTACTGTGTGCTGTTGTCCAACAACGGGCGCAAACATTAATTAAAAGTAACACCAGAACTGTGAAGCACAGGATAAGCATAACTGTGAATTACTGAACTGTAGGACCTCCGTAGGGAAGTTGGTAGAGCGTTAATAGTCCTACCAGGGGTGCTAGGTTCAAACCCTGTGAAGAAAATTTTGTTTACTGTATTGTGCATGAAGGCGTTATTTGGTACAACATGCTTAAAACATGTAAAAGGGCTGTTTGTATTTTGCGACAATGTCCTCTTGGCAGTGTGCTTTCGCTCCGTTCCTTGAAAGTAGAAGATCTATAGGGTACATTTGCAGATTCACACAATATACAATCAGAACAGAAAAATAAGGAAACAATTGCATCATATGCCCACAAGTTTAAATGGTTCAAATGGCTCTAAGCACTACGGACTTAACATCTGAGGTCATCAGCCCCCTCGACTTTGAACTACTTAAACCTAACTAACCTAAGGACATCACACACATCCATGCCCGAGGCAGGATTCGAACCTGCAATCATAGCAGCAGCGCGGTTCCGGACTGAAGCGCCTGGAACCGCTCAACCACAGCGTTCGGCTGTCCGGAAGTACTAGTAATAATAACACTAATAATAACGCACAAAATAAAACTACGAGCAGTAATAATAAACAAACAAATAAGATTAATAGTAAGGACATAAGGTTCAAAAATCAATGCATACATGCCGGCAGGTGTGGCCGTGCGGTTCTAGGCGCTTCAGTCTGGAACCACGTGACCGCTACGGTCGCAGGTTCGAATCCTGCCTCGGGCATGGATGTGTGTGATGTCCTTAGGTTAGTTAGGTTTAAGTAGTTCTAAGTTCTAGGGGACTGATGACCATAGATGTTAAGTCCCATAGTGCTCAGAGCCATTTGAACCATTTTTCAATGCATACACGACCAGACAAATACACTCACACACACTGCCATCCATTCACCAACAAAGGCTTCACAATAATGGTTACAAACGAAGATGTGTATGAAACAAATTACTTTCGTACACCAAACACAAATGATGAATCCCACATTTGGGCATCCATCCTGTAGGCTGCAGAGTGAGAGCTCGTGTCTGAAACGGAACTCGAAATTTCAGAGGCTCATCAACGAGTTTAGCCGTTATCCACCCGTGACGGTGACAATTACAGAAACGTGGAGCAGACAACTGACTGTATGTGTGGGACTGTAGATTAAGAACGTTATTCCATTGTTGCAGACTAATCTCTTCCGAAGAATCGCGAGCAGCAACGGACATATTACGAACCATATGTTTGTAAATTCTGAAGACATGAAGATCAAGTGGTTGAAAAATGGAAGTTGTGTTTGCTGGAATTATGTAAATTGTGATTTTGTCTTCCAGTAGGTTATTTTGTGCGTGCAGGTCCTGAAGAACACTTGAGTATGTGTGTACCCCGTAAGAATCCAGCATTAGCAGAAGTTTCTCTCCATTGGTTTGTTCCACTACCGCTTCTTGTAGAAATGTCCTGAGCAGTTCTTTGGTCATTTTTCCGGAGGAGAGAGAGTCGACGATTAAATCTGCTGCTGGGAACATGGACTGATGTGTATGAATACTCTAAGAACGAGGCTCTTGAAGGACCGAAAACAGCTTTGGAGCAATTTTACCCGTCTGTGGAAGCAATGAATAATTGTGTACGTATGCGTTTCCTCGTGAACGGACTGTACAACACCTACTCGTACAATATCTTTAGACCCTCTAGTTGCAAGAGTGCGGCCAACAGCCATCTCCATTTTGAATCCAGTCCGCAGCTCGTGGACGTGCGGTAGCGTTCTCGCTTCCCACGCCCGGGTTCCCGGGTTCGATTCCCGGCGGGGTCAGGGATTTTCTCTGCCTCGTGATGACTGGGTGTTGTGTGCTGTCCTTAGGTTAGTTAGGTTTAAGTAGTTCTAAGTTCTAGGGGACTGATGACCATAGGTGTTAAGTCCCATAGTGCTCAGAGCCATTTGATCCATTTTGAATCCACTTTGTTCGGCGTTGTAGATATTTGCCTCTGTATAGGCAGTCATGAGTGCACGAGATTCTTGTTGCCAGTTCTCTACCGTTTTCTGCATGTGGTTTCAGTTGTGACACATGTTCACTGTGGAAAAAGATTTGACTTAACTGCTTACAATATTGTATTTACCGTTCCAGCTCAAGACACAACAGTCACGCGTGTCAAATCTTGTGAAATGTAAATGGCTTGCTTTTGTTTTAGCCCGCAATTTGATGTCTGCATCGTAACACGTCGATCTTCCTGGCGACGGTGTTCGAAGGTCTCCATCACATGCACTGTAATAAGTTTGTACTTCTCCTTCACAGACATTAATTCTCCACTTGCTCACTGCTGTTCCCATTCATACAACATACACCGTGCAGGAAATCTTTTGCGAAATCTTCTTTTCATTGCAGAATCGTGTGATGTGCCAGTTTATGGCTTGGCTTCGACTGCATTTTGGTGTTAAGCCAATATCTGAGCATTTCAACTTCATCGTTTCTTGAGTAAGACACTACCCTTTTCTCCTTCTGTGGTATTTCATCATTTCCATCGCCTGAGGAGCCTTTTGGTGACAATATCCAAGACAACGACTCTAGTCTATTCACTTGGTCACAAATGAACGTTTCCGCTTTACCTGGTGAGCGCTCGTCAGTATCTAATGTTTCCTCCTCGATGACGCTCGACGCATTCATTGATCATTTATATCCGGTAGGAATGCCGCACAGTTCTCTAATCTTGAGTTATTTCCGTTGTCGTACATACCTAACAGTTTCTATGTAACAGTTTGACTGGACTGTCAATAACGTTCCATGGATTCATGTCGCACAACAACTGTAGCTGTTGCGTGCAGACTAGATAGCAACTGCAGACCCACTTGTCTGTGTGTGCACAAACACGAGACTCTAGCCGTAACATGCGCATGTGATGTATGACGGCGCTGCAATCTCCTGTCTATTATTATTACTATTATTATGTCCGCGGCTCGTGGTCATGCGGTAGCATTCTTGCTTCCTGCGCACGGGGTCCCCGGTTCGATTCCTGGCGGGGTTTGAGATTTTCTCTGCCTCTAGATGACTGAGTGTGTATTTCATCCTCATTCACTCGTAAGTCGCCATAGTGGCGTTAAAGAACTTGTGGAGCGGCGGCCGAACCGCCCTACGAGGGGTCTCCCGGCCACCATTGTTATACGCTCATTTACATTTTACTATTATTATTATTATTATTAATACGTCTGCACGTGTGATGCAACTTTTTCTAATTTCCCGATTCCTTACGTTTATTCCGTGAAACTACAAATGTACTAGTTGCTTAATCATGAATGGTGTCTGTTCTGTCGCACAAGTCCGACAGAACATCACACCTATCTATACACATGTACTCTATACGTTTGCTACTTTCAAGTAACGAAGTGGAAGCTGACTGCCAAATGAACACTGCTACAAATTCCGAAAGTTCTTTTACGTTCTCCCATATAACAGTTTCACGCGTAAACTGTTAAAAAAAGTTGTCGTCTGGAGGGGTTCAAACGCAGGACGCTTGGTTTGAAACTCAACCAACTCACCTATAAGAGATCTACAAAATAACTTCTCACAAATACGCTTTTCCTGTGCTTCGTAGTTCTGGTGTTACTTTTAATTGCCGTTTACGCATATTCTACAAAACGACAGCACATAGCACGAAGTAAATAAGACTTTCGGTTGATAACCTATCGACATACAACATTTGATACCGATCTGAATGTCTGACATCTGGAGGTATGAGTGTAAGAATATTATTATGTGCCTCTACGACTGTAACGAAGAATAAATGTATAGCATAAACTTGAAAGTACGAGGATAAGTCAATTATTATCCGCAAAGTAGTTATAAAATTTAATTGTAATCAAATAGGAAACTTACAAGAACATCATTTTTCGACATAGTCTCCTTGCATTTCAACGCACTGGGTCCATCGTTGTACATGCTTCTTGAGGCCCTCATACAAAAAGGTTCCCGATTGAGCTGCGAGCCGGGAACAAGTGATAGTCAGAAGGGGCAAGGTCGGGACTATATGGAGGCTGATCCAGTACTTTGAGTTTCTGGAGCGTTTCGGCAGTATGCGGACGAGCATTGTCGTGCAACAATACAACACCTTTTGACAGCAATCATCGGCTTTTGCTTGGAATGCAGGCTTTAGCCTGGCAGTAAGCATTTCGCTGTAACGTACACTGTTTATTGTTGTGCCTCTTTCTCCATTATGTTTAGCACTGGACCTTGTGAGTCTCAAACAACCGTAAGCACGAATTTTGCTGGGGACTGTTGGGTCTTGAACTTTTTCTTGCACGGCGAATTGGGATGTTTTCATTCCATACTCTGCCGTTTACTCTCTGGTTTGTAATGATGGATCCATGTTTCGTCACCAGTAATGATCCTCCCTAAGACGTTGTCCCCTTCGTTAACACCACGGCAGCGATAACGAAACTAACCTAGCAAATTGAAAATTGCAAAGGTATAAGAACAAATAAACAAAGCATGCGTGATCAACGTAAAACGAGAGTACTATCAAAATAAACAAAAATATAACTAAATTGCCGATAATAATTGACTCACACTCGTAATTACGGATAGTATCATCAATAAACATGGAAAACCAAAAAACTGTTAATTCACTTATTAAATATCCTGTACGCACAGACTCGATTGCTTTGCGCATGACGATTTGAGTATTTACCTGCTGATACGTCAGTCTTGTTGGTACGGACAGATAAGCTCAAACACATTAAAGATACGCAGGATCGTCAAATGGCTGTGGCACGAGTGCGTTGTGTAATAGGAGTAGCTACACAATACATACCATAACACAAGTTGGCTGAAAGGAATAGTAACACGGACCCAAACACACAAATCATAGTGAATGCCAGAAACCGCGTCTTCTTCTGTCACACTTTTCCGTCTACGTATACATAATACTGCCGACATTTCTCCTGATGATAACAAAATAATCTAATCTGTTGTTATCAAAACTGATGATATCACATACCACTAGGGAATCACAAGATCTTATTCCGTCTCGCAAAATCCTTGTTGGGAAATTTAACTTGCGTGTCACCTTCAAAGATCTGAGAGAGTGCTATTATAGCTATATGTATGTTACATTTTCTCGAATTTCAAACACAGTATAATGTGGTCTGTATTGCAAAAGAAGACATTAATCGTCTGTTGCTGTAAAAACGCATTTACGTAGTTGTATTTGCTTCATCTGATTATTTTCTAGCAAAGAGAGCTTCACTCCAAGTTTAAACGCAGCCAAAACCTCTCAGACAAACAGAAGCTAAACGATGTCAAAGGTAGCGTAAGGAGGGCTACGCGTGAAGCGTTCAGTGAATTCGAAAGTAAAATTCTATGTACCGACTTCACAGAAAATCCTAGGAAGTTCTGGTCTTACGTTAAATCAGTAAGTGGCTCGAAACAGCATATCCAGACACTCCGGCTTGATGAAGGCATTGAAACAGAGGATGACACGCGTAAAGCTGAAATACTAAACACCTTTTTCCAAAGCTGTTTCACAGAGGGGGACCGCACTGCAGTTCATTCTCTAAATCCTCGCACAAACGAAAAAATGGCTGACATCGAAATAAGTGTCCAAGGAATAGAAAAGCAACTGGAATCACTCAACAGAGGAAAGTCCACTGGACCTGACGGGATACCAATTCGATTCTACACAGAGTACGCGAAAGAACTTGCCCCCCTTCTAACAGCCGTGTACCGCAAGTCTCTAGAGGAACGGAAGGTTCAAAATGATTGGAAAAGAGCACAGGTAGTCCCAGTCTTCAAGAAGGGTCGTCGAGCAGATGCGCAAAACTATAGACCTATATCTCTGACGTCGATCTGTTGTAGAATTTTAGAACATGTTTTTTGCTCGAGTATCATGTCGTTTTTGGAAACCCAGAATCTACTATGTAGGAATCAACATGGATTCCGGAAACAGCGATCGTGTGAGACCCAACTCGCTTTATTTGTTCATGAGACCCAGAAAATATTAGATACAGGCTCCCAGGTAGATGCTATTTTTCTTGACTTCGATACAGTTCCGCACTATCGCCTGATAAACAAAATAAGAGCCTAGGGAATATCAGAGCAGCTGTGTGGCTGGATTGAAGAGTTTTTAGCAAACAGAACACAGCATGTTGTTATCAATGGAGAGACGTCTACAGACGTTAAAGTAACGTCTGGCGTGCCACAGGGGAGTGTTATGGGACCATTGCTTTTGACAATATACAATCCTGGAAATGGAAAAAAGAACACATTGACACCGGTGTGTCAGACCCACCATACTTGCTCCGGACACTGCGAGAGGGCTGTACAAGCAATGATCACACGCACGGCACAGCGGACACACCAGGAACCGCGGTGTTGGCCGTCGAATGGCGCTAGCTGCGCAGCATTTGTGCACCGCCGCCGTCAGTGTCAGCCAGTTTGCCGTGGCATACGGAGCTCCATCGCAGTCTTTAGCACTGGTAGCATGCCGCGACAGCGTGGACGTGAACCGTATGTGCAGTTGACGGACTTTGAGCGAGGGCGTATAGTGGGCATGCGGGAGGCCGGGTGGACGTACCGCCGAATTGCTCAACACGTGGGGCGTGAGGTCTCCACAGTACATCGATGTTGTCGCCAGTGGTCGGCGGAAGGTGCACGTGCCCGTCGACCTGGGACCGGACCGCAGCGACGCACGGATGCACGCCAAGACCGTAGGATCCTACGCAGTGCCGTAGGGGACCGCACCGCCACTTGCCAGCAAATTAGGGACACTGTTGCTCCTGGGGTATCGGCGAGGACCATTCGCAACCGTCTCCATGAAGCTGGGCTACGGTCACGCACACCGTTAGGCCGTCTTCCGCTCACGCCCCAACATCGTGCAGCCCGCCTCCAGTGGTGTCGCGACAGGCGTGAATGGAGGGACGAATGGAGACGTGTCGTCTTCAGCGATGAGAGTCGCTTCTGCCTTGGTGCCAATGATGGTCGTATGCGTGTTTGGCGCCGTGCAGGTGAGCGCCACAATCAGGACTGCATACGACCGAGGCACACAGGGCCAACACCCGGCATCATGGTGTGGGGAGCGATCTCCTACACTGGCCGTACACCACTGGTGATCGTCGAGGGGACACTGAATAGTGCACGGTACATCCAAACCGTCATCGAACCCATCGTTCTACCATTCCTAGACCGGCAAGGGAACTTGCTGTTCCAACAGGACAATACACGTCCGCATGTATCCCGTGCCACCCAACGTGCTCTAGAAGGTGTAAGTCAACTACCCTGGCCAGCAAATCTCCGGATATGTCCCCCATTGAGCATGTTTGGGACTGGATGAAGCGTCGTCTCACGCGGTCTGCACGTCCAGCACGAACGCTGGTCCAACTGAGGCGCCAGGTGGAAATGGCATGGCAAGCCGTTCCACAGGACTACATCCAGCATCTCTACGATCGTCTCCATGGGAGAATAGCAGCCTGCATTGCTGCGAAAGGTGGATATACACTGTACTAGTGCCGACATTGTGCATGCTCTGTTGCCTGTGTCTATGTGCCTGTGGTTCTGTCAGTGTGATCATGTGATGTATCTGACCCCAGGAATGTGTCAATAAAGTTTCCCCTTCCTGGGACAATGAATTCACGGTGTTCTTATTTCAATTTCCAGGAGTGTATATAAATGACCTAGTAGATAGTGTCGGAAGTTCCATGCGGCTTTTCGCGGATGATGCTGTAGTATACAGAGAAGTTGCAGCTTTAGAAAATTGTAGCGAAATGCAGGAAGATCTGCAGCGGATAGGCACATGGTGCAGGGAGTGGCAACTGACCCATAACACAGACAAATGTAATGTATTGCGAATACATAGACAGAAGGATCCTTTATTGTATGATTATATGATAGGGGAACAAACACTGGTAGCAGTTACTTCTGTAAAATATCTGGGAGTATGCGTGCGGAACGATTTGAAGTGGAATGATCATATAAAATTAATTGTTGGTAAGGCGGGTACCAGGTTGAGATTCATTGGGAGTGTCCTTAGAAAATGTAGTCCATCAACAAAGGAGGTGGCTTACAAAACACTCGTTCGACCTATACTTGAGTATTGCTCATCAGTGTGGAATCCGTACCAGATCGGGTTGACGGAGGAGATAGAAAAGATCTAAAGAAGAGCGGCGCGTTTCGTCACAGGGTTATTTGGTAACCGTGATAGCGTTACGGAGATGTTTAACAAACTCAAGTGGCAGACTCTGCAAGAGAGGCGCTCTGCATCGCGGTGTAGCTTGCTCGTCAGGTTTCGAGAGGGTGCGTTTCTGGATGAGGTATCGAATATATTGCTTACCCCTACTTATACCTCCCGAGGAGATCACGAATGTAAAATTAGAGAGATTCGAGCGCGCACGGAGGCTTTCAGAGAGTCGTTCTTCCCGCGAACCATACGCGACTGGAACAGGAAAGGGAGGTAATGACAGTGGCACGTAAAGTGCCCTTCGCCACACACCGTTGGGTGGCTTGCGGAGTATAAACGTAGATGTAGATGTAGACAGACAGTGTTCTACTACAGCAAAGGAATTCTTCATTTACTACTGTAAATACTGTCATTTAAAGTAAATATTTATGCCACAAAACGACAGAGACAAATAGTAAAGGAAATTACCTTCACAATACCATATTACACGTGGGACTATTTCTTGAGTTGTATGTCAAATTCAGATGTAATACCTTGTACTATCATTAATTCTACATCTTTGGTACTGTTACGATAACTTCTGCGGCTATCACTGAATTTGAAAAAATTCAGTCACTATTTATTATCTGACGTGTATTAGAACTAAACAGATATTTGTTAAACTCTTATACCAGCTTTGCTTTAACGGCTAGCTCGTAGGAATATTTGCTACAGTGACAGAAATTATTCTTTAAGTTCTCAATGGCATGAATGTATTAATTTAATGCCGCTGATATACGTCTTTTAATGGTGCGATTACAGTGCATGTAAACTCAAAAGCACTAATTGTAGGTGTCAGTCCTTTTTAAAGAAAGAACAGCATATAATGTATTTTATCTGTGTTAGTCTTCTGTGTACTGTCTCCAAAACTGCATATTTCATCACGGATAATGTAGTATTATTAGTAAACAGGTACCACATCATGTTTAGTCCAAATTACAACCGAAAAATATTCGTGTTAACAATAAATTCTAGTGACCTTCAACGTTTACAGCGTTCAGGAGACATTGGGTTCTTACTGGGCTTAAGGGTGGGAATAACTATACTACCTAAGCATTGTGGTGGGAAAGCAACCGTAAATGAAGTGCAGTTGAAGACTCTGAGCAGATGTTGCCTCTGGGGAACGTCCAAGTGTTAGATCATCTGGTTGTGGATGGAACCCAGGCCTGGGGCTGTGTCTAGTGAAGAGGTAAGAGCCGGCGAGAATTGCCAGTCTGTGAAGGGTTTATTAGGCTCAGCATGGGGTGGTTTGAAACAGAGGAGGGGGAGGGGGTCTATTCAACTCGGCGTTTCTGCCGAAGAAATGTAGCAGGATGGAAAGAGGATGCTGATACCATCGCAAAGTGTGTCACGAGGTGTTCTGCAAGGACCACTTGATCAGTGCACAGTGCACCTTGGAGGTTAAGACTGTGGACAGTTACTGTCGCTGGCGGCCCAGATGACTGCAGAGCTTGGGCCAAACCTGCAATGAAGAGCCATACGTCCCCAGAGAGGGAACATAATGCGCCCAGCATTCCTTTTTACTCTGCTTCATAAGGAAACGAGCCTTAGCATGGAGACGCTTAAAAACGAGAAGACTGGTAAGTGAAGAGTGTCATTTAAATCGCTGCAGCGCGACTGCTACATCCTCGGTCCACCACGTTACCAGTCTACGACAAGGGAGACCTGTGAATAGTGAGACAGCAGTGCCAGCAGCATGAAGAGTAGTGGCAGAGACGCTTTACATGACGGCATCAATGGAATTCGAGAGGGAGGTGTCGAAGTGCATGGCAGACATATATAAAGGTCAACTGGCCCTGTGGTCTGCCTCCTGGCGGCAGCAGGAAAACGATAGAATCACTGGAAAGTGCTCATTGTCACAAATGTCATCATGGAATGACCAATGTATGGAAGCAACGAGAGCAGCGGAGGAGATCATGACACTGACAGCAGTAAAGGTGCTATGACCAGCACTGAAGTGGGTAGGGGACCTATCACTGAGGAGACACAAATCGAAGTCCGTAATAAGCTGGTCAGTTAGGAGACCCTTACCCACTGAAGTAGCACTTCCCCAGAGTGGGTGATGGGCAACAGGGGTGTGAGCAGCTTTATTAAGGTAGACAGTTCAACATAAGGAGCTGCCTGTGTGGCTGAGCGGTTCTAGGCGCTTCAGTCTGGAACCACGAGACTGCTACGGTCGCAGGTTCGAATCCTGCCTTGGGCATGGATGTGTGTGTTGTCGTTAGGTTAGTTAGGTTTAAGTAGTTGTAAGTTGTAGGCGACTGATGACCTCAGATGTTAAGTCTCATAATGCTCATAGCCATTTGAACCGTTTGAAGATCAGGACAGAACAAAGAATAGGTGGAGACAAGACGCTGTATTTACGGTACGTGACGATAGTATCCGTTGCAACTCCACTGGATGACACTGGATGATCATGTGGCGAGAGTACAGGTTAGAATAAAGAAGCTGAGAGGAGGTCTTGTCACTCGGTCAGAGGTCATTATCAACAAGGACAGGGTGACATCTTCAAATAAGGTGTCAGGTTCGAGGGGAGCAGATGGCACCTATGTGGCCACTGGGCGGGGGAGGGGGGGTTATCTGGGAACAGTTTTCTTCTTATTCTCTTGCATAGGTTGAGGAGCGCAGGGCTCAGAGGGTGTACAGGTGTCTGCAAGATTCAGAACCGAAATAAAGTGTGCGATCTTGGGGCTTACAGATCGTGCATCTCGTGGCCAAATTGTGGTAGGAAGCTTCTGGCCTTAGAAACGCCGGGGAGAGGGGTCCCAGGAGGGCTGGGGAGTTCCATCACCGGCAGGTGCCAATGAAGGCAGGCACTTCTTCAGCCAGGGAGGGGGAGTGGCGCCTGGATGGGAGAATAAAGAATCCGAGAGGTGGTCATGTGACTCGGCCAGTGGTCATTACCTGCAGGGTACTGCAGAGCTGGGGGGGTGGGGGGAGGGCAGACAGTACGTGGCTGGCGTGAGGAAGAGGGAAGAGGGGAAAGGATTTAACAGAGGCAAAAGATGAAGATAGTGACACTGTATGGAGTCTCTCATACTATTGGCAAGCCTCAACATAAGACAGGTGATGAAAGGACTTGTACTGTTGGATCTTATCTCTTCCAATTCAGGCAATCCGGTGACTGAGGGGAGTAGCGGTCACGACAATTGACATACACAGGTGGCGCAATGCGGGGGCTTCCTTCACAGAGTGGGTGTCCAGTCACCACGCAGAGGTTCCGCTGTACAGTGGAAAGACATATGCCCAAAGCACTGAAAGCACCTCATGGGTGTGACATACGGCTTCACATCACATTTGTAGCATGTAACCTTGATTTTCTCTAGGAGGATACCCCCCTCAAAAGCCAGAATAAAGGCACCAGTATTGAAGCAGTTGCTTTGGGATCCTTTTACACATGCCTAACAAAATGAACGCCACGTCGCTCGAGATTAGCCTGGAGTTCCCCATCAGTTTGCAGGATGAGGTCCCTATGAAAAATCACTACCTGGACCATACTCAGAAATTGGTGAGAAGTAATGGACACTGGGACATTGCCAAGACGTTCACAAGCATGAATAGCTGCAGATTGGGCGGTAGAAGAAGAACTGATCAACAGGGAGCCCAACCACATCTTACTAAGAGACTCTACTTGACCAGACTTATGCTCAATATTCTCCAAAAAAAAAAAAAAAATAGAGAACAGTGGCTTCAGGGCGGTGAATGTGTCCCCATCCGTCCTGGTACAGATGAGGTAGCGGTGAAAGTGTTTCATTCAAAGAGGGTGAGCCTGGCCCTCCTCCCATGGTGTAACCAGGGAAGGGAAGGCTTCTGGGACATATGAAGAAGCATTCAATGATCCTTCACCATTTGAAAAGATGACCGTTTGAGAATGGCCAGAGTTTTGCAGCTTGATACCCTTCATGTGCCAAGCATCCAACCGGATACCACCCACTCCGATCAAGGATTCTCCCCATGGGCACTACCCTACAACAGAAAGGGCCATCTGGCACAGCAGCCATTGCCGGGAATTCCTATGCTCCATGAAGACAAACAACCTGTCCTTGGCATACATTGGGAGGGAACACTTCAGGTGTCAATAGCGTGATCCATGTGTATTTAGGGAGCTCAGCCAGATGGATACATAACAGCCCCACCAAACAGACTAGCTACACACGCTGGTGACCTATCAGAGTGCAAGGGGGCTACAGTGGGGAAGGGAGAGGGAAGGAAGGTGGGAGAGAAATCCGCATCATAGATGCCACGGATGGATTCTTCTCTGAAATGCTCATACTGAAAACGGAAAATAACGTCAAGTGGGGACCTAAACGCCAAAAAGGATGAAACAACAGGCAGAAGGAACAAAATTGCAAGCAATACAAGGAACCAGGTGGATAGCCAGGTCGATATAAATCAGAACGCCGAGAGAGGGGAAGGAGGGGGCAATGGGGAAGGAGTGACAATGGGGGGGGGGGGGGGGAGGTCAGGGTGAAGCAGATGCAACCAGGGGTAGAAGACTGGGCTACAATAACTCAGGCCCCGTGTGCACCACGCATGAACTCACGAAAAAACCGTGAGCCCCTTGGGAGGAAGACAAATGTGAAATAATCTCTCTTCATCACAGAAACTATCCACTGTGTGAGTTACTACAGAGTGATTAGGCTGCTAAGAAGAAGGGGAGCAAGAACAGAAACTAAAATAAGTCATAAGAGTGAGGATATGACACACATTTTGAAGCTAGGTATGTACTTACTGTTCTTGTTGGACAATCACAATGTTACCTCTTATTTTCTGCATGTTGTGAGGTTTTCAATGATACCCAACGAGCAGTGCTCAGTGAAAACGCAGACAAAATTTTATTCTGCGAATCCACCGCTTCTGAATCTCTGCATGAATTCCACTATAAATCTCTGAGTCTTATATTCAACCCTTCCATTTCTTAATCTTTGTGTAGTAATTTGGAAAACAAAAGAAAGCACAAAACCAACAATTACAATGAACTAAGATTTTGTTTTAAGGCCCTTTAACAGAAATGGTTAAATTTTTTAATTATATGATCACCTACAGATATCATCAGCTAACTGTCTTCCAACTTACCTGCATATTTGCACGTTCTTTACCATTTTAGGCAACTCATAGTGTACATAAACTCGTTTCGGGTTTGAGGTCCCAGATGTTACAAACTACAACTAATCTGCTTAATTTTGAATGAAGAAGCATTTTTAACAAAATGAAACAAATTTTCCACATCCATTAGTGTTCTTCGTCTTT
This sequence comes from Schistocerca cancellata, assembly GCF_023864275.1. Classification (NCBI taxonomy): domain Eukaryota; kingdom Metazoa; phylum Arthropoda; class Insecta; order Orthoptera; family Acrididae; genus Schistocerca; species Schistocerca cancellata. The sequence continues at coordinate 523,349,778 of NC_064630.1, read as the reverse complement.
TGGCACAATATCCCTCAGGAGGATATTCACAATTCTATCAGTCAATGACAAGCCGAATAACTGCTTGCATAAGAGCCAGAGATGGACCAACGTGTTACTGACTTTCTCAATCTACCAAGCTCTTTCTCCTGCATGAGTCGCCCAGTTTTCCTCATATTTTACAAATTTTTTGGTCTGTAGACGTAAATCACATCTATCGATATTTGTCACATTTGAATTATTCCTTTCGTGATGCGCCGTTTTCTTGTCTTGTATTATGGTGGAACTACATTCTGATTTGTAGAACTAGACAGAAATTCTTCGTACCCTAAATTATGTAATTGTTTTGGAGCTATTCTGACAAATGGTATCATTTGTATAGCGCCTGTTGGTTACGTACACAGCATCATTGAAGCCAGCCTCAGTGCTTAAGAGACGTTCACTATAGTCGGGACATATGACTACTAAAAACAAGAATTGGATGAACTGCCCAACTAACCTCATTCCTAAAACAATATCCTAACTTGTAATCCCGTTACAAAGTAATACTTTCAACTTAACCCACCCGAACTAAAACCCCTATCCTAAAAACATAAAATGACTGGCCCCATCTGTCCTAATGACCCAACACTCCATACAGACCCTCCCCTGTCAGACAATAAAATTCACAGTGCGAAGGGTGCCATCCAGCTATCCTCTCCTCTGACCTTCCTCATAAGATCTGTAACCAAATCGCACAGGCTGCTGAAAGTGCGCTTCACTGGATTGCCAATGCTGCGTACTCGTATTTTACTTCCGCCATTCCGGAGACCTTTAAACATTTTTCGATGCTCCTGTCACGTGCTGCATCTTTAAATCCTATTACAATTAACCCCTTCACAAAGTAAAAGGCATATCCTATTACCCAAATAATTGCAAACACGCACCTGACATATTGCATTGTTCAAGGCATTAATCGTAGCATCAACTCCCCGTTCAGTTTTATTCTACTGAAGTTTTAAGGATAACACTCTACCAATTGGTCATAAATCCACTTATCATCATGTTCCAGTCAATCCGCAGAAGCACTGTAATCGCACTCTTGCACATCATCAATGCCACACTTGAATCTTTATTTTAATCTACTGATTTTCTATGGCTAAAATCAGTTATCATTGGTGCAAGTGTGTCCTGCTTTGAGGGAACGAAGTAACAATAATGAGAGGAAAGTCATGACGTCTTCGTCTTCTGCGCCTGGCTGAGATCATGATTGTGGTATCGTATTTAAACGGCTTAAAGGGCATCATAGTGTTCTGCATACTCAGCAATTTTTCAGAACGACTAGAATAGTTACACGTATTGATTATATGTTATACACATTTTCGAAATATTTCAGTTTTGAGCTTGGAATGCTTTAATAAATGAATTCACATTTTTGAAATTCTGCAGCAGCGGGCACTGGAGATTACGCATGATTCCAGTAATCCATTTCGTAATATCCAATATCTGTTGGTACTTAAATCTGATTCTACACTGAGTGCAAAATTTGTATAATTTTGCACGCAGATGAAAAGTTTACCTGTATTCTCGCCCTTCGACTGCCATTCAACTGCTTGTTTCATCGGTCGTGCGGTAGCGTTCTCGCTTCCCACTCCCGGGTTCCCGGGTTCGATTCCCGGCGGGGTTAGGGATTTTCTCTGCCTCGTGATGACTGGGTGTTGTGTGCTGTCCTTAGGTTAGTTAGGTTTAAGTAGTTCTAAGTTCTAGGGGACTGATGACCATAGATGTTAAGTCCCATAGTGCTCAGAGCCATTTGAACCATTTTTTTTTTTTGCTTGTTTCATCAAATATTTGGTTCAAATATGATCAGATTGTTACTTGATCCTTAAGAAAACAAAATCATGTACACTGTTGTTTCAGATCAATCAGAGTACTGTTGATCATTAAAACGAAACGAATATGCTGACGAAGAAGGGAATTATTTTCAAAATCCCATAAAATAAGTTACACTACTGGCCATTAAACTTACTACACCACGTAGATGACGTCCTACAGACGCTAAATTTAACCGACAGGAAGAAGATGCTGTGATATGCAAATGATTAGCTTTGCAGAGCATTCACACAAGGTTGGCGCCGGTGGCGACAACGTGCTGACATGAGGAAAGTTTCCAATCGATTTCTCACACACAAACAGCAGTTGACCGGCGTTGCCGGGTGAAACGTCGTTTTGATGCCTCGTGTAAGGATGCGTACCATCACGTTTCCGACATTGATACAGGTCGGATTGTAGCCTACCGCGATTGTGGTTTATCGTATCGCGACACTGCTGCTCGTGTTGGTCGAGATCCAATGACTGTTAGCAGAATATGGAATCGGTGGGTTCAGGAGGGTAATATGGAACGCTGTGCTGGATCCCAACGGCCTCGTATCACTAGCAGTCGAGATGACCATCTTATCCGCATGGCTGTAACGGATCGTGCAGCCACGTCTCGACCCCTGAGTCAACAGATGGGGACGTTTTCAAGACAACAACCATCTGCACGAACAGTTCGACGACGTTTGCAGCAGCATGGACTATCAGCTCGGAGGTCATGGCTGCGGTTAGCCTTGACGCTGCATCACAGACAGGAGGGCCTGCGATGGTGTGCTCAACGACGAATCTGGGTGCACGAATGGCAAAACGTAATTTTTTCGGATAAACCCAGGTTTTGTTTACAGCATCATGATGGTCACATTCGTGTTTGGCGACATCGCGGTGAACGCAGATTGGAAGCGTGTATTCGTCATCGCCATACTAGCGTATCACCCGGCGTGATGGTGTAGTGCCGTTGGCTACACGTCTCGATCACCTTTTTGTTCGGATTGACGGCACTTTGAACAGTGGACGTTACATTACAGATGTGTTATGACCCGTGGCTGTACCCGTCATTCGACCTCTGTGAAAACCTACATTTCAGCAGGATAATGTACGACCGCATGTTGCAGGTCCTGTACAGGCCTTTCTGGATACAGAAAATGTTCGACTGCTGCCCTGGCCAGCACATTCTCCAGATCTCTCACCAATTGAAAACATCTGGTCAATGGTGGCCGAGCAACTGACTCGTCACAATACGCCAGTCACTACTCTTGATGAACTGTGGTATCGTGTTGCAGCTGCATGGGCAGCTGTACCTGTACTCGCCATCCAAGCTCTGTTTGACTCAATGCCCAGGCGTATCAAGGCCGTTATTACGGCCAGAGGTGGTTGTTCTGGGTACTGATGTCTCGTGATCTATGCACCCAAATTGCGTGAAAATGTAATCACATGTCAGTTCTAGTATAATATATTTGTCCATTGATATACACGTTTGTCATCAGCATTTCTCCTTGGTGTAGCAGTTTTAATGGCCAGTAGTGTATTTACAGTTCACATAAACATATTATTTATTTCTAGTACTAACGTTTATTGGTAATGTTATATCATTGCAGTGGTTGGACAAAATCGTCAAAACACCGAAAGAAATCAATGTTTGAACGTCAATACCTGTAAGTTACGGTTTTGTGTCTGACCACGAACGGTAACTGTGCAGTGATCTCAGTACGTTTCAAATGTGGGTCGTGGTCGGAAAGTGTTCTGTGTAGTTGTGAGTGCATTATGTCGCAGCTAGGTGAATTCTAAAGTGAGGAAATTGTTGATGATCCGTAACCAAGGGGGCCGAAGTGTTCGGTGTTTGGAGAGGTACCGTATCGAAGAAATATGCCGCACATACGGAAAACGGAAAAACGTCATCCACTAAGTCACAAAGTGTGCGTTGAGTGATAGTGACGGGCGGTCATTGAAGAAGATTATGACTAAAAATGAGAGGACGACAGTGGCAAAATTCCCTGCAGAACTGAGTTTTGCACTCACGAGCTGTCAGCCTCAAAACAACATAAAGGGAGCTCCATGTGCTGGAGATAGCTGAGCGAGCTAGCATTCCAAAACTACTTGTCTACATCTACATCTACATCTACATCTACATGGTTACTCTGCAACTCACACTTAAGTGTCTGGCCGAGGGTTCATCGAACCATTTTCATACTACTTCTCTACCATCCCACTGTCGATTGGCACGTGGGAAAAAGGAACACTTAAATCTTTCCGTTCGAGCTCCGATTTCTCTTATTTTATTATGATGATCATGTCTCCCTACATAGGTGGGTGTCAACAAAATATTTTCGCAGTATTGTCACATCACCTATGGGTCCCATAGTTATTCGACAAATTCCAATTACTGCCAAGTATCAGTAATGAAAATGCCAGTAACAGGAGAACATGGTGCCGAAGCCATAAAACCTAGGCTACGGAGCAATGGAAGAACGTCATTTTTTCGGATGAGTCTTGTTTCATAATGTCACCAACTCCAGGCCTAGTTTGCGTCCCGAGAGTAAAACATGGCGAGGGTGATTTGGACAGGCATATACGGGAATTTCATGTGTACCATAGTTATTCAACAAATTCGAATTACTGCCAAGGTATACGTGACTCTTTTGGCAGATCAAATCCATCCCATGGTACGATGTTTGTTCTCCAGTGGTGATGTTTTTAATGCAAGATGACAGAGCCGCTACTCCCAGTGCACGCATATTCCAGGACTTGCTTCATGAGCATGATGAATCGTCGCATCTCCTTTGGGCACCACGGGCACCAGATCCCAATATTTTTGAGCCTTAGTGGTCTAGTTTGGAGAGAAGGGTGCGTGATCACTATCCGCTTGCATCATCGTTACCCGAACTTGTCACTATTTTGCACGAAGAATGATATAAGATTCCCTTAAAAACCATGCGGGACCAGTATTTATCGATTGCAATATGACTTCAAGCTGTTTTGAATGCCAACGATTTTCCTACACAGTAAGACAATGTAGTGTGTTTGTATTGTTTTCATTATTTTTCCACTCCAGGAGATCTTGGTGGATGTACGTCCAAATTTTGTTTCATCAATATTGAATCAAAACCTCCAGTTTATTTATATTAACACTAATACCAGCAATAAATATTTCTATTAATAGTAACGTTAATACGCAATATGAAAAGTCAATGTGTTTCAGATCTACATGATTATATATCTGTTTGTCATAATAAATCCAGGACGAGAAATGTCACTTTATGATTTTCAAATTGTTCTATTTAAGGTTAATTCTAAAATCTGGCGCACCTTTGCTGCGAATATAACGGATCTGATGAAGTACTCCATATGTGTCAGACGCCTCCATATTGCGTATCACATTAAGTATTCGCCACTATCTGAGCCGAGCACGGAACTTGTTGGCTACAAAATAAAATTAAGATCTCTGAACGTGACTTCTTTGTAACATACGGGTCTCCGCGGCTGGTAGATATGAAACATATCAGACATGATAACCACGACGATTTGATTGGCTACATTTCCGGTGCATACCTTCGAAACAGTTCGTACTCTGAAATTTTCGCGTTGCCGGCTAATGCATGAATATAGACGTATACACATTAATACTGCTCAGGGAGAGGTTCGAGAATAGCAAATCGAAGAGACATTTCCTTCCCATACGGCTAAATTACTGTTTAAAGAAGTTCGATTGGTCTAGCCTGTACTGGACCTAGTGACAGACGGCGACATGACAGACTGCAAAATGCTGACAGAGAAATAGTGACTAGGAGCTTGCAACAATAGAGAACGCGTCAATCATTTGATATCAAACTCCAGTCAACCACCTTTTAATAATAAAAAATGCTAAAGTGATCATTTCTGTTTAATTCGATTATTCCAACAGCTTTTGAAAAATGTTATCTTAAACACATCTTGAGATTTACTGGGTCCTTAAGCATATATAAACCCTATAATAGTGGTATAAAAACGGATACTAATTTTTGTGGTGATTAAATCCGCTGTCCTAGGCAGATAATTAAGCTGAACACTGGTAAAGGTATCAGTGTTTACTACGGCAAATGGTTCAAATGGCTCGGAGCACTATGGGACTTACCATCTGAGGTCATCAGACTACTAGAACCTAGAACTATTTAAACCTAAAGACATCACACATATCCATGCCTGAGGCAGGATTCGAACCTGCGACCGTAGGGGTCTACTACGGCAAAGCAGATGACAATTTCAGCCACTGGTGAGAATTTTTTAACTCCTAACACTCTTCGATCCCTTCGACGTAACAGTAAACTTCACCTTACCCGCCAGAAGAGCCCTTGGATACGCTACCTTCCTAGGCCACGAGACTATCTGTGTGCCGTTCACTAACATCGGATTTCCTCCATCTCCCTGAAACAAACAAAAAGATAATTGTTTGGTAAAATAGACAACAATTACAACATAATTGAAACAAAGATACCATTTACTCCAGGTTGTCTTGTTAAAAGAAGTACTTTCTTTAGTTTATATGTAGGTCCACAGCCTCCAAGAATTTTGTGAAAGAAAACATTGTCCATTGTAGGCTATGTAGCTATCCTTTACTTGTTGAGCGACTGACACAGTCTGAATGTTAGTCTTGTAGTTGACACGTAATATGAGAAAATTATCATCTTCTAATGCGATGTTTTCGATCTCAGTCTTCAAAGCAGATGCACTGGGCTGTCTCATAAATCAGTTCGTTTTTTTACGCGTTCCATCTATAGCACTTGCAAACCCTGCACCTGCTGTGCTCCTCAGGGTAACAGAGTTGCCTAACAGCCCCTACGACGTACGAGTCCTGTCTAAAAAGTATCCGACCTTTGGCCACAAAAAAAATATTTCGAATACCTGACATGTTTGTAACCCTAATCCCCTTCAAAGTAGGCCCTTTTTCTTGCACACACTTAGCCCACCGATCCTTTCACTGCTGGAAACACTTCTGGAAGTCTTCTTTTGGAATGGTGTTCAGCTCCGTCCTCGTGTCGCGCATTATCTCTTCTCTACTCTCAAAACGGGAGCCTTTCAGTGGCGTCGTCAATTTTGGAAACAACGAGAAGTCGCAAGGAGCCATGGTTGGAGAGTAAGGAGGTTGGCGAACGGCTGTAATTCCATGTTTGGCAAAGAAATTTTGGATCAAGTGGGATGAATGTGCATTGGCATTGTCAGGATGCAGTTGCCAGTTTTTCTCCGTCCACATGTCTAGTCTTTTGCACCAAACTGCGTCACGGAGTCACCGGAGAACATCTTGACAGTATTTTAATTTTGCATCCTCTCAACAACGGCTGCACTCAGTGCAGTTTGGGGCCTGCCAGAACTTTGGTCACTCTCCGCTGATTTGCGCCCATTTTTGAATCGGTTGAACCACTCCTTAATTTGTGTTAGACCCATCGCATCTTCTCCAAACACTTGCTGAACCTTACGCATTGTTTCACTTGGAGAATCGCCAAGCTTTTGACAAAATTTGATACAGTATCTTTGCTCAACATTTTCAGTCATCTTGAGAGAATCGGTAATCCGACGAACACGTTGTGTAGCACCTCACTCAGCGACCGACAGGCAGTCACTGACACGCTGGAAGGCGGGAGCAAAATTCAAGGATGCACATAAAGGTCTCTTCCTTTACTGCATACATTGGCGCCGCGCTATCGTCTCTATTTTTAGTGGGAAAATCAAAGGTCGGATACTTGTTAGACGGACCTCGTAGATGTCGACCACCTGACACGCCATTTGATATGTCAGCGAGTGTCTGTGTCTGGCGTTGGATGGAACAACGTGAACGTGTGTTTACAAGCTATGGAAAGTAAGAAGGAACATTTACGACACCTTATCCTGCCTTAATATCGTACGTAATGCTGGGAGAAGATTTTCTCAATGTACGGGGACGATACCGTAACGGCTCAAGCATGTCAAAAGAGGTTTAGTAGATTTCTTGTTGGGAATTTCGCCCTAACAAACAAACTCGATCTGGATGGCGAACGATATCGGACGTGGAAAGCCTTAATGACATGAAAGTTAAGAACTCACGATTGTCAATGCGGTTATTCGCACTGGAGGTCAATGTCGCTCGTGCAACTCTTGCTAGGATCTTCAAGAAGCTGGGTTTCATAAACATTCGCAGTGTATGGGATCCTCAAGAACTGAATGAAGCGAAATTGATTCAGCGTGTGTCCATCTGTGATTTCTTATTGACACATAATTAGAATACTTCTTTTCTGGAACGGCTGGTAAATGGAGATAGAAGTGGGTGCTGAACAACAACTCCAGAAAAGTAAATCGTAGCGCAAGACAGGGCAGCTACCATTATCTGTTCCTAAGTCAGGGCTGCATCCAAGAAATATTGTGCTACGTATGTGGTGTGATTGCAAGATCGGAGACATTCTGTTCGCTGTTTGGTCGTCTCAAGGCTCCATTTGATGAGAAACGACCAGATTTGGGACTTACTGTCATATTTCCCCACGACAACGCCAGATCACTCATTGGTGATCCATCACAAGTTGTGTTCTTTTGAGTGGGATATGTAACTCCAATCACCTATTCGCCAGACATTGATCCTTCCGACTTTCACCTGTCCCATTCTCTGCAGATTTTAGTGGATGGCAAACGCCTCACCGCCTTGGAGAACTGCAGACGAGCTCGAATTGATCAACCTGAAAACGCCCACAATTTGGAAAAATGGCATTTATAAACTTCCGGAGAAATCGAAATATATTGTCAGCAATAATGGTGATTCTGCAGAAAATAAATAGTTTGTTTACAAATCCGATCCACCTTATTTAATTGTATTATGCACGACCTTGTGTGTGAAATGTGTAGACAGGCAGTCCGGCAACCACTCTGTCGTAGCTGTGCTGCGGGAAGGTGTCTTCCCAGGCGTTTTAGGTGACTGCACTGTAACGAACAGCGAACGAACTTATCAGACAAACCAATATTATTCCATCTCTCGATGAATGTATGGAATGGTTTCTTCGATTTTATGCCACAAAACGTAGGGCATATGGCGTACTACTTATGAATAATGCTAGAAAGTGACTTAGAGAAGAAATTGGCCATTCACAGACAAAATAAGGAAATTATAGGACTGCATGGTGTCTGTTATTCCGGATATGTCCCGCTGCAGCTGAGATCAGTGAACTCCTTTCAATTTACAGATAAATAAAGGAAAGCTATACAGCTTACTATAGACAATATTTTCTTTCACAAAAAGAGCTTACCTTAGCACTATTCATGCTAACCACTCTGAAACTTCGGCTCAGTTTCAAGTGCACAAAAGGATTTGGGTACATCCTCCTCGCAAGTATGCATCGAAAGTCACATGCTGCGCACATTTACACATGACAAGATGATCGAAGAAGTGAACCTTTTAATTGATTTCTTTTGTTTATGTGTCTATTGAGTTACTTTTAGTAAGATTAGGATTTCCAGCCCATCTATTATCTAACCAGACACCCCAAATATTTAACCTTACTTTCATTACGACAGATATGTTGTAGATTACGTCCAATTCGGAATAGCATTTAGAAAGTACAACGACATAAACATTGCTGGAAAAAACACAGTTTCCTCTCGATTTCTCAGGTTTCCCCGGGAGATTTTTTAATAGCATACTTTCGGATGTTATACCGAACTGTTGTTTCCATTATTTCGACGACCGGCGGCCGTCATCTTTCGGTGTTGCAAGTTTTGCTGTTACATGTATTCGCTGCCTTGACTCATACCAGACTAGTTTGCGGTGGCTATCTATCTTTGAAATGTTGTTCACAAAATGGAAACAACAACTCAGCATAGCACCCGAGGCACACTTTAAACAGTTTATTTTCATTTCCGACTAGAGTGAAGACAAATTACAGACAAATAAATTTAAAATATAGGTTCTATCAGCAATGACCACGAGGGGAGGAGTGAAAGATGGAGAGAAACGGTAATGTAATTAGAACATATGTAACGAAGGCGGACGACCTGCCCCGATAGCCGTGCTTGCTAAAGCTTCGTTTCCGGGATGGATAAGTGTGCCAGTGCCGGATCTAATCCGCCGGCGGAGGTACAATGAGTGTCCGTGAACCGGCCAGCCTGGTTGGGGTTTTTAGGCGGTTTCCCGCAACGCAGTAGGTGAATATCGGGCTAACACCCACGTCAGGTCCCACCCCAGTTACACGAGTCGCATACATTTAGATAATTCTCGCCCACTTTCACATGAATAACACTGCATTTAGACAGTTTAGGTACACGTATTATGTACCCGTAGGAGTATAGGGTGGCAACATCAAGGGTGTCTGGTTGTCCCTGAGACTACCCAAACCAAATCCCTTAATACAGATGTCGACCCTTCACCGATGCTAAACAAGGACACAAGAAACAGAAAAAGGTAATGAAGAGACACGAAAAGAATGTGGCGTGACTGACAGAAACAATGAAAGAAGAAAGACATATAGTTGAGAGAAGATTGGGGATATTTGATTCACAGAAGGAAGTGCTCGCAGCCTTCTCTAAAATCAACAGGCCACGGAAATGTACGCAGAGTACAGATTTGTTGGTGCTAGAAGCGTATAGCAGTAAAAGAGAAAAGTTTACACATGTTTTCGTTTTATGGTTGACCACAGTTCGGAGTAATGTTCTTCGATTTCCATACCATGTGTGAATTACCATGGTATTTCGTTTTATATCTATTTTTTATGAGGAGGAAGTATCCACATACATTTATGCGCTTCAAATCAAGTTAAGTTAGAAAGTGGTTCAAAAATAGCTCTGAGCACTATGGGACTTAACATCTGTGGTCATCAGTCCCCTAGAACTTAGAACTACTTAAACCTAACGAACCTAAAGACATCACACACATGCATTCCCGAGGCAGGATTCGAAACTGCGACCGTAGCGGTCACGCGGTTCCAGACTGAAGCGCCTGGAACCGCACGGTCACAACGGCCGGCCTTAGAAAGTGGCCTGTAACGAGAATACAGTACGTATTTCAAACAAACAGTCTGGTGGAAATGATGTCTTTCTTTGAATTTTTAGGCTGACTTGCCCACTCAATAGAAATCAGTCATTAGCTAAATAAGGTTGACAACATTCAAAGGACCAATCTCAACGTTTTAGTGATACACATAGACAAGCATTGTTGTAGCCTCAGATTGTAGTACAGTTGCAGATACGAGTAATGAAAACACGGAACTCCTTGGCAGATTAAAACTGTGTGCTAAACTTGAACACGGAACCTTGCCGACTGTGGGCAAGCCTCTAGCCCTCTGAGCTATCCATTCATGACTCACAACCAGCCCTCTTTGCCTTACTTCTCCTAGTGTCTCTCTTCTACACTCTATGCTTTGCAGGTCACCTACATTCCGTGACAGACTAGCACTTTCTTCCTTCCAGTCCACAACAACAAGTTAAGCTCATAACATTTTAATAAATGACAATTATCAATCTCTATACATAAAATTTTGCTGCATTTCATAAAATATTACTGTTGTCTTTTGTGAAAGGACACATCAGGTAGGACCTTAACAATCCCTCTGTGTGGCAGCTGCGCCCGATTGGGGAACTTCCCCCTTTCATTTGGTTTCGGACACTAAATCCTGCTGCGCCACTCGCTGAATGCATGCCTGCAAGCTACTGTAACACGTAATGCTACATTTTCGACAACTAGACATGAAGTGTAAACGTTGTGAACACTTCATAGCCGATTATATTTCAATACAGCATTCAGTTGTTTATTCTGAAACATGACCAGTTTCCTCCCATTTACTTATTTGCATTGTTCATGGAGGAAACTGAACATCATAAAATATTTGTTTCCCATTTGGAAGTACTCGGTTTAGGATGCAAATCGCTTGCATAATTTCGACCTTCAGGATTTGGGATATGCTGCATACAAACTCTGTATCCGATCATTCCGTGTGTGGTGCAAACACCAAGTGCTGTAATCACGACCCCTAATGATCATGCAGCCTCAATATCACAAATAGCCTAGAGATGCTCATAGGATGTATTCCTCTATAAGATTATACTAACGTTCAGATTCTTCGCTAAGCATGTCTGAGCATTATCCTGCTGAAAAATGGCATTTGGTGCTTTTTAAGATTTTGATGAGTACATTGCAGCCAAACACATAGTGTGCCCACTGTTCCTTTGTACCATAGCTGCCTTCGCTTTTTATGTTGCTGCCAAATCGCGTATAGAGTATACGCGTGTGAGGTCTTTCCAGTAGATCCAGCTGAATGGGGGCTCCTCTGAACCGCATGTCTCTTTACTCCTGAAATCAGAGAGAGCATTAACGAATCTATTTTAATCTGAGGTGTTTGTGGCTCGTCAGCACCGGTAGGCCAAAGCAACGACACGAGTGGCACCAATCCAGTGTGTGGCAGGTTTTATAGAACTGTGGATGAAAACAAACTCACATGGATTGCAATGATTTCAATGTCATGTCTACAAGGTGATAACCATTCCAGCACGGTCAGCACTTGTCACATGATCCAGCAGTGGCCTGTTGCTCTTCTTGACCTTTTTATGATCAGACATATGCATCACTATTACGGCATCGTACCCTTGACCATACAGAAATGTCATAGTACGACATAACAGATTTTTGGGATAGAAATCATTCTACCACAGTCAACTCATATGATACTGCAGTCTTTGACGTCGACGTCGACGAGGCAAGCTTTGTTTTTACGTTCGTTTGACGGCTCTTCACTGAGAATTAATGAGAATACTATATAAATAGCTATGTTCATTCAACACCAAAAGGGGTGATGAAAAATCTTCAAGAATAGAATTTGTGGAGACTGCTTTCACTGAAACAATGCCTGCGGATGTAATTCCACCTACACATCTGAAAACATGTCATTATGAATTCAAGGTATACAGAAAAGAATTATTTTGCCAGTAAAACTGAGTGATTATGTGTATCCATAATATATGTAATAATACGTATAAATAAAAAAATGCTTTACAAAACAGTTGTTCCTATTGTTGTCACCTTTTTTGTATACATGACTAGCATCGGTAGATCATACAAAGAGAGGATGACAATGAATGTATGTGTATAATATTTTCATAAAAGCAGCTGATTTCCAAGACACACCGAAATTACTACCGACTTTTTTATCTACAGTATGTACAATGTATAGCAACTAGCAGCAGCAGGTGAAGAAGAAAGAACCACACATACATTCCTGTAGGTACAGCGTATCTCTCCTAAGAGTCCTCTGGCGCATTTTTTCTGCTGTTTCGGCAGATATTTGCAATTTCATTGTTACAATGTGTAGCAGGAGTCGGCCGAGACAAGTAATACTCATCACATCTTTCATGGGATGCGCAGTGTCAACATAAAACGCAGGTATGTTTCCCATTACAAACAAAATGATTTTTAAAACAGAATTTTAATTGCCCTTACGACACAGCAGTCCAGAATTACACTAGTGCTATACTCGTTTTATCGATGTGTATTAACAGGTACAGTAAAGAAGGGAGAACACCAGTACTGTATCAGTGACCGAGCCGCACTTCTGCTTGGTGGTTGCTCCGAGTTCCGGACAGGGCAGTGATGTCGCTACCACAGTGCTGGTGATTCGTCGTGATTTACTGCCCCACTTAATAGATATCGACATCACGACTATCGCACTAGACTACATTAGGACTACTCTATCGAAAGGGCACGTAGAAGTCTGTATTTGAATTCATTTGTTTGTAATGGGAAACGAACTAATGCTTTCTCTCTATACTGGGTACTGCATGAGAGAGACGATTAGCATTATTTGTCTGGATTGCCTCCAGGTACACTTTGAACAACGAATTTGCAGATATCTGCAAAAACTCCAGAGAACATGCTCCTGACGACTCGTGGGAGTCCGGTACACACAAGCACACATAGAGTGAAGAAAAACATATTCGTAGTAGGTACAATAATATGCAATTAGCAAGCACACTCTCTGTCTGTTATTCTCATGCCTACACACGTACTCAAAACTATGTCAAATGCTTCCTGTATGTATTGTACAAAGACACACACACACACACAAACACACACACACACATGCGCGCGCGCATAGACACTCTCAATCACTCGAGCAAATAGCATGCAAGCAGGATGGCCCTGGTTCCATTTGCACAGCTGAAGAGTTTGCCGTAATGGCACGACAGACCAACCTTCAATTGCAGTAGAGGATGCACCTCATGGCCTCATGCCTAAAAGACTGCTTGATGCACTATATGCGGAAATGCATCTCCTCTAAGCAGACACTCCTTAGAGTTCTCAGTAGTAAGAGACTGTGGGGTTGCATGATACATAACATTACCCCATCTTTAGATGGCATCTGTATCTATATGGTATGCATAAATTTACGATCTGGGCCCCAAAAACTCAACAATCTGCAAGCCGTTCGCTTCGTCTTTTATCAAGCCGGTAACTTCCATGGTCTGAGGTGTTACGTGGTAAGGATTATCAGCCACATATGCAGACAATTTCGAATCGCACGGAACTGTAGCCATGGGGAAAGAGATAAACCACTAATGATGATCAAACTGATCAAAAATTTAGGTAAAACAAAGTAATAATTCTTGATAAAATCAGCACATTACAGAAATGAAATATTTCAATTCGCCATATATTTCATGTTGTGGGGCTGGTGTCTTCAAGGCACTGAAGCAATTGCTGATGTCACTGTTCGATGACAAATGACCGATTAACTACCAAACGTCTTGTGTAATATATATATATATATATATATATATATATATATATATATATATATATATATATATATATATATATATATATATGCGCAAGAAACTGGAAGAAATGATCGGAAAATCGATCTCATGGAACTTCTGCTTAACGATAATGCTGAAATAACACATAATATCTTCAGTTGTTTTCTCTCTGAACAACTTTTCACAAAAACTTTCTTTATGGCCTCTGAAATAACACAGAATTATATGAAAAATTGTCATTCTCAGCACATGAATTAATCAAGTTAAACATTATGAAATAATTTCCATATATATATTTACTATAATATTATAACATTCAGCCGAAACGAGATGACTTAGGAACATAACAAGAGGAGGAGCAGTAAAGGCGCCAATGTATCATGAGATAAAGTGAAGTGCAGTATATCATTTTTTTTAAAAAAGCTACACATAGTTATTTTCACTTCTAGAAGTTTGGCTGGTACCTTCTTGGGGTGCGAAACTTTAATTTCAATAACACAGTGTGCATCGCAAATAAAACGTAAGTTAATAGTCCTACAATAGTTACATACTTTCATTGGTATACGCTTAGTTTATCTGTTTATATGTTCTTGTAGTTACATGCCTGACGCATATACCACGGCTAGCATATGTAACACTATATAGCCTCCTGGAATACATGACTTTGTGTGATAACCTGGACTCACTTCAATAATTTAACCAAATATAGACTATCATTAGATTTATGTCAATTACTCGTTTACAGAATTTAAATTTAGATGAACACATAAGTACATTCCACAACAAGTTGCTTTCAGGATTGCATTTGTTTTCAGTTTTCACATAAATAAATTTTCAGAGGTTTTCCTAATGAATTCTGTACCTTTAAGTTAGATGGCATTATCAGAAACATTAACTCAGCCATGGATGAGAATTTTGGTATAGTCACAATTAACTTTATAGGGCTCAACTGGATATTTTCATTTTTTTAGCATTATATTTCATTCAGTTACATCCCTTCCCATTTGGTTGTAGTTAAAAGGCAGGAAGAGCCTACAAACACTGTAGTGAAGGATAAAAATTACCTAATTTCGCATTAAAATCGTAGTTCACTTTCGTAACATTGTACAAAGTTACATTTTCAGCAAACACAAAATATTTCATATTTTATCAGTTTTCTTTTTAAGACTTAAGTTACAGTATCAATTTATGAATGTCTGAGATATTTTACTTCAACATTTTACAAAATTAAGGTAAATTTTTCTTTCATAACATGTGAATCTAAAATGGACATGATACAATATTTTAGACTGTTTTCATGTTTGTTATCATAGACGAATGTTCACTAAGATTTACCTTTTTGCTCGACTCAATATAAACACGTCGCGAACTCGTGGTCACTGGCTCGTTGGTGGCGAATGATTGGTGTGAACTCGGAACGGAGCAAGTCGTATGTGACGACAGTCCACTCCATGCATTTGGTGACCTCTGATGTGCACTGAGGTGCCACGTTCACGCCTCACGTCTCAACCGACAGGAACAGATGTCTGATGCCCCTGTCAGAATTGGCACAGTGATTCTCAATCGTACCTCTTCTTACAGCTCATCATTGATTTACTTGAAAGAAATTGTAGGGTAGCATCAGAGGTACAAAGCACATTTGTCACACACAATGTGGCCAAAAAGAGAATTTTGAGTAAAACATTTATCTTGTTACAAATTTCATGGCGTTGATGTTTCGTTATACTTCTCCGATCCGCAACTGGTGGCATGTTGTGTTTCTCGCTAATTTTACAATGATACTACTACTTCTGCGCTGTTCAGTTTCTAGCTTCGATTAAACTCTCTCTGCTAGCACGTTGCACACGTTTCAGCTCTATGCTGACTACATTTATAAAGGTGTTCCCCACTAACGCTGGTTAATCATTCATGTAGAGCACTGTTTCTGACACATTCTTTATCATTTGCACAAGTTAACAAGTATGATCACACGAGGCAAGAACTGTGGCTGTATTAAAAAACTATTGTTGGATACCACTACAGCAGACTTTAGTTTGTTGTAGTACAACCATGTTCATCACAGGTTTTTACTCAGGTTTTTGTGCTACATTCCCTACTGATGACACACAGGATTAAAAGCGTTTGTGGATACATGACATGATTACTTTCACATAATGTCGCAGTAGAGGTGAGCACAAGTTCACGTACTACTCTGCACTTTCAAATGTTTCATTAGTTTTATTTCACTGAGTCTTTCAGTATAACTTGGGTATGGGTCGTGAGTTTCTCCCTCCATTTATATTGTGACTAAGAGAGAATCATTTAGTCTATATTTTCTTATCTTTCTATGTATCTCCAGAAATGATCGAAGGCTGTAAGTGTTTGGTTCCCACAGATTATTAACTTTCTTGCAATACTAAAACTGTCTTCATACCTATTAATTTTCTCTCTGTTTTAAGAGTATAGGTATTTACTGACCCTTCATTCTCTTGCTATTTTGGTAATTTTTCTAATTACTTAGTTCAGTGGTCTGACTTCAACGTATGAATGAATTGTATTCTCAAATCATGAAAGTGTGTTTTATCATAGAGGAAACTGTTGTTCTATTCTATACCGTTCACAAATTTAGGACACCTACAAACGGACAGAAAAACTCAAACATGAAAGAAGGAAAAAGAAACCATCCACCATGTTCGCATAAAAAAAAATGCATATCCAAAGATACAAAAAAAAAATTTTGGCCCAAGCTTAAGATGGACAAGACATTACAATAAAAAACCCATGGCCACATCCTTCAGTAAGCACCATGACCCTGAATCCTTTGCATATGAAAAATCACTAAGTTTTACTTAATTACCACATTCAGAACAAAAATTCAGCATTACATCTGAGATAATAAATCTAAGTCATGTTCAATAAATAATAATGTATTGCACTTTAATTGGATGTGAAATGCCTCATATTTATATTCTTTTTTTAGTGCATTGCACAGATTACTGGCAATGTAGACACCAAAATCGTTATTTTATCATTCACATTTTATTATTTATTAGCATACTTTGCATGCCTATCGTAGGTTAAGACCTTAGAACTACGAGACAAAAACTGTGTGCTTTCAAATTCCACTTACAGTTGGTGGATTCATATGTCCCTGTCTAACACGTTTATGTGTTAAAGTTATTTTTACTGTTCCGAAAGTTGTGTTCAAACGGAAGGCACTATGTACAAAAAGATATACAGGTAAGTTTGATTCAATAAAACAAACTACTTGTCTTTTGTTTACAGGCTGGTCCTGAGTCAGATATCCATAGCTACAAAAGCTCTTGTAGTTTAGTCTAAGTATTTTGCTGGCTTATTAAATGTGGAATCGTAAAAAAATTATAAGACGTATGAACTGTGAATATGAAAAAATAGCCTTATGGTGAGCATATTTTACGTCTTGTTATGAAACGAATTCCATACTTTAGTACCTTCTGTACTTGTTGAATCAGTGCATTAAGTGATCATTATATAAAAATTCACACAAGAACAAAACATTCATATTCACATACTTAACACCTTAGGTAAGGCATAATGTATCTAATAATTAGTACAGAGAGAAATATTTTTGCTTTGGATATTTGTTGATATCATTTTAGTGATATATTCGTTCTATTTTCTTAGATTCCGGATAAGTTGCTAGATACCGTCCTTGATGTGGAATTTTAACAATCATATACCTGTATGTTTCAGTGTATAGCGGAATGTTCTCATACGCCTTCTCCATTGTAAATAATTCACCTTTAGAGTACTGGAAAAAATTGAATGAGAGCTCTGCGTGAGTACTGAATAAGATACTTGACTGTATGCTTAAGATTGTCTGTGTTTCCTCGCCTGCCAGTTATGCAGCGCTGGGGTATTCTTATTTGAAGGGCATTAACGAGAAACTGAGTTTTTAGAGAAGAAGATTTGATATTTATGAATCTAAGAGAAAATATTGAGATGAAAACTTCTTTGCAAGCATATGCCATTAATTCTACTGAGACAAATTTTTGGAGGGATTTTTCGAGAAAACCGATGCATATGCAAGAACAAAATGTCTGTTTGTCAGAACTGTTAATGAAACGAAATCTTTGTCCCTCAGGTAATTAATAATATTCATGATTAGTATTAATTTGATGTCCTTGTTTTCATTATGACCAAATGATGCTACTGACGGGAATGTCTGAAATTTTTGTATTTGAAGAAGTCTGTAGTTTCTAGTGTCTTCGTGTGCTGTACAGTCGTTTTTTGGTTATAATCAAAGTTTCATTTTTCAGGAACGACTTTCTTTGAAGTCAAATCCATCTCCATGATTCTTAGTAAAGTATTTTGTAGTGTGTGCCTTGCACCTTATGCCACATGAAGTCACAGATTGTATCTGATAAGCTGTGTCTGGTGATTTCTATTTGCTTTCGATAATATCAGTACACCAGACCCTAAACAGCATGCTGAGCATAAGATAAGTTATTTTTATTTAAGGGCGTATCTCACTTTAAATTATTGTGAGGAAACAGTACATAATGAGAACTTTTAGGTTTTGTGCGAAATAAGTAGACTAATTTACCGCGAACAGTGTAGGTAATCTGAAACCGCTATTTTTTCCTAAGCAGAGAAGTATTTTATTTTTGTGGATATTTCAAGTGAGACATTGCACTTCATGTTATGCAACAGTTTTTAACATATTTCAGTATCGCTTTTCAGTTATATACTTTTCACTGAGCACACAGTTAGTTTCTTTTGGCATTTAATTCGATTCATTTCCATTATTCTAAATTCAGTATTTCATTAAGATTGAAGTTTCGTTTTACGACACTGTACACATGCACAACACGAGGCAAACCAACAGTCATTATTGATCAGCAGTTGAACACAATATCTGAAGTACGTTACAGGAAGAGAAAGTTTTAGAAAATTTAATATCCAATGTTTTCATTTATAAATAAATTCTTATAGAAAACTTACATTAACAACTGGGATTTCTTACTTTTCTTGTGTAACAGAGAAGCTTTCAGGTTTGTCCTCAGCAGTATTTCTTCACCCACCTTGAAATTTGTTCACGTCCACATCTCTTGTCAAAGGCTGACTTGCGTGACTTTGTTGTGGGTGTGGGTGAGATGGATGTTTGACGAAATTTTCCTCTTTTTATACATCAGTACCACATAAATCTCGAATAGGGTCTACCTAAGAAAATAAATGTATACTTCCTAGATCATTCAGTAAGTAAAATTAATCACTAGGAAGATCGGAGATCTATTGTGGTTTAATGTTTCACAACATAAAATCTTTTTAATAACTCCTCTAGTGAATGAGATCTGGCTCCCACCGGTACTATAATTTTATTAATGGCTTTTGCATCTATAACAAGACGTAGTCCTCCACATATTTGTTTACTGCTAACATCGGACTGCTGTATGGTGATAAAGAAGTCTCATTTATCTTCCAGTTCATCATTTTTACTGTCTCTCTTCGGGAGATAACAATACCTTTGATGTAGGACTATCTGTATGAGGTATTAGTACCCTGTAATAATTCCAGGTTTATTCGAAAAGTGACTTACATATTTTGATAAGAAGTGGGCTATATCTGCTTTTTGTTGTTCTGATAAACAGTCTGGTCCTGCAATTTTCTTCTGAATGGGTATTACGATACTCAAACATCCGCTGTATTCTGACGTTCTGGTGCAAAAAACCCGGCCGTTCTAATCGGCCGTCTCTACGAGTAGTGGCGGATCGTTCAATGCTGCTTCATGTGATCCTGCAGCCTTCCGTTTCCTGGTGACATCGTGTGAGAAGAGCCAAGCTTGCCATCTTGGAA
Organism: Schistocerca cancellata; assembly: GCF_023864275.1. Lineage (NCBI taxonomy): Eukaryota > Metazoa > Arthropoda > Insecta > Orthoptera > Acrididae > Schistocerca > Schistocerca cancellata. The sequence goes on along the minus strand of NC_064630.1, from coordinate 523,329,399 downwards.
TGAAACACTCTCCGTGATACTTGGTCTGTACTAAGACGGATGGGGACACATTCACCGCCACAAAGCCACTGTTCTTTGTGGAAAACGTGGAGCACAAGTTCGCGAAGTAGAGTATCTCAATAAAATGCTGTCGGGCTCCCTGTTGATCAAAGCTTCTTCTGCCACCGAGTCTGCAGCCCTTAAAATCTTGCATACTCATCAGGCACTCCAGGCTAATCTGGAGTGACGCAGCATTCATTTTGTTAGACGTGTGCAGAAGGATCGTAAAGACAACTGCCCCAATACCAGCTACCTTATTCTGGATTTTGAGGGGAATACGCTCCCATTGAAAGTCATGGTCGTGTGTTACCGCTGTGACCTGAATCCTTATATCCCGCCACACATGAGATGTTTTCGGTGTTCGCGTTTTGAGCATAAGTCCTCCTTCTGTTCCGTGTATACTCTGTGTGGTGACTATTGCCACCCACTGCATGAGGGAAACCTTTGTGTTCCGCCACCTGTGTACGTCAACTGTTGCGACCACTACCCTCCATACTCGGAAGACTGTCTAGTTTACGTGAAAGAAAAGAAGATCCAAGACTAAAAATATCTGGATCGTCTATTTTACGCTGACGCTCGCCAGCAATACGATTGACTCCATTCAGTGTCGATTTATTCTACTTTTGCCTCTTTTACATCCATCCCCCTTCTACCTCTTCCTCACTGCAGCTCTGACCCCCTCTCATCCCCTCCACCCCTGTAGTTCCCAAGCCCTCCCACCTGGGTGTCGCTCTCCCTACCTGGATGAAGAAGTGGCTCGTTCTTCAACACTCACCAGGGATGTGGCTTCTCTCTGGGACCCCTTCCCAATGTGTCTCTCAGGCAGGAGGCTTGCTACCACAACTCAGACTGTCTTTGAGCCCCAGATTTGCATCTCGTGGTTGTGCGGTAGCGTTCTCACTTCCCACGCCCGGGTTCCCGGGTTCGATTCCAGGCGGGGTCAGGGATTTTCTCTGCCTCGTGATGGCTGGGTGTTGTGTGACGTTTTTAGGTTAGTTAGGTTTAAGTAGTTCTAAGTTCTAGGGGCTGATGACCATAGATGTTAAGTCCCATAGTGCTCAGAGCCATTTGAACCATTTGAACCCAGATTTGCCTCCTCTCTTTCGGTTCCGGATCTTGTGGAAGCCTGCTCTCCCTCTGTGCTCTGTCCCCCTCAACCTTGTCCCAGGACAGGCCCCCCATCCACACCACAGTGCCCATGGAAGAACCATCTGCCCCTTCGCCACACGAGTCTCACACCCTATCCTCATTGGTGATAATTCACTGACATGGTCACATGACCTCCCCTCGGCTTCTTCATGTCTAAACTAAACCCTCGCAATAGAATTGCAACGAATATTATCGTCACCAACCGGAAATACAACAGCTTGTTTCCTCTTATTCTGCATTCTGTCTTGCTGTTGAAGAAAAGCAGTTCCTCAGTGACCACTCTCCAACGTTTCTTGGTTATTGAGCATTCTGCAGGAACTGTACCAGCGCTATCGTCTGGGGTTGTCTGCATTTTGGCTTTTACCAGTGTCATTGTGACTTGATTCCCCTCTGTACCAACCTGGAATGAGTGCGAAAGACACCAGCAATCACCATTTCCCATGTTTACCTTCCTACAGCTAGGTCACTTTCTTATGTTGCGACGCTTACTTTAAAACAGCAACTCTCTCCCCTGAACATCTTCCTTTGGGACTTCAATACACGCCACCATCTGTTGGGGAGTGCCACATCGACAGGCAGGGGCCTTCTAACTGTCCAGTTTACTACAGACTTTGATTTGTGTCTCCTCACTGACGGTTCCCCTATCCACTTCATTGCCGTTCATGCCACTTGTTCTACTATCGATCTCACGATCTCCTCCTTGCTGTCGTGGCTTTGCTACATTGGTCACTGCCGATGATCTTTGTGACAGTGACCACTTTCTGATGATTCTGTAGTTCCTCTGCCGCCGCCACGCAGACAGGTCCTTATGTTGTCCATCCCACATAGCCGATTAGGCTTTACATACGTCCACTGTGCACTTCAATACCTCTCTCTCGGACTACATTCATGTAGTCGTGGAAGACGTCTCCGCCACTCTTCTCCCTGTCGCTTGTACTGCTATCCCCCTATCGACGTGCCTCCCTCACATCAAGTGCTACCATGGTGGACCAAGGCCAAGGACGTAACAGTCCCTATCCAGCACCACAGACGGATGCTGTAACGATTTAAACGACACCCTTCACAGACGAACCCTCTCGCTTTTAAGCGTCTATGTGCTATCTTATTAAGCAGAATAAAAGAGGAATGCTGGGAGCGCTATGTTTCCTCACTGGGGATGTACACCTCATCTCAGGTATGGTCCAAGCTCCGTGGCCTTCTGGGCCGCCAGCGATAATCAACTGTCCAGGGTCTTATTCTATGAGATGCCTTGTGTGCTTACCCATCAGTCCTTGCAGAACGCCTCGCGACACACTTTTAGACAGCATCGGCGAGCCCTTCCTAACCTGCGGCCTTTCTCTGGCAGAAACGCCGAGTTGAACAGACACCCCTCTGTTCCAGCTCCGACCAAGCTGAACCCTATAACGAACCCATTACTGAATGACCATTCTAGCAGGCTCTTACCTCTTCATATGACAAGGCCCACAACCAGATGATGGAAAACTTGGACATTAAACAGAGGCATCTCCTCGTCTTCCATTGCATTTGGCTGACAAGTGCCTTCTCTTCGAAATTGTGGTACAGCATATTTATCCCCGTCCTTAAGCCCAGGAAGAACTCAGATTCTCTCTAGATCTACCACCCAGTTAGGCTGACTAACGTACTTGGCATCTACTTGAAAGGATGGTTAGCTTCAGATTATGTTGGATACTCGAATCTCGAGACCTTTTGTCCCTGTATCAGAGTGGCTTCTGGGAAGTACGATGTGCAGCTGAACATTTACTCAAATCAGAAACACGAATCCGAAAGCCTTTTACTACCCGCTGGCACCTTCTAGCGGCCTTCTTTGACCTATTACGCATACGACACATATTGGCTCCGTCAAAGTTTAGTTACCCTCCAGGACTGGGGCTTTCGCGGCCACCTTTTTGTTTCTTTCCACGAGTTTTTATCCTACTGGTTCTGGTTTCGAGCTGTCACCTCACCCAGCACCCATCAGATCCAGGAGAATCGTATCCCACAGTGTTCTATGCTAAGTGTCACCCTCTTCCTCATAGCCATCAGTATGCTTGTAACCTCTGTGCGGGCTCTGGTTACCCTGGTGGATTTTTGTATCTTTTTGAGTTCCCACTTGGCAGCATCTACTGAACTCCACCTCCAAGATGTCATCCAACAGGCCTCTGCGTGGGACCTCTCCCATGGCTTCCAGTATTCTTCCTCCATAACGCGGGTGAGGCATGTTTGGCGTCGACCCACAGCGCACCACATTCCAGATCTTCATTTAGGCGACCAGTACCTAGGTTTTGCAGCACAGTCCCATTTCAAGGATCTTATTTTTGATAAAAAGCTGACTTGGCCTCCCCATATTCGCCACCTGAAGACTATCTGCCTGTGTAAGCCTGATGCTCTCTGCTTGCTGGTCCACACATCATGGGGTGAAGACAATGATACTCGTCTCCATCTTATTGCACTCTGGTTTTCTCCAGACTAGATTTTGGTTGTCAGGTTTATGACTCAGCGGCTCCTTTCACTATGAAACTACTTGACCCTGTTCATCATTATATGTCTGGGTATTGGTGTGACAGTCTCCTCGTAGAAGTGGGAAAGCGAACTACTGGTTTCTTATGCAACCGGCATTCAATCACTCCTGGATCATCCCATGTACCCCGTTCTCTTTGCAAACGAGGGGTGTCTCCTTCTTGATACTCTCCCTTAGGTTGGATATCATGTCACTACCCTCTGTCAGGATCGCCGGCCGCGTTGGCCGTGCGGTTCTGGCGCAGCAGTCCAGAATCGCGAGGCTGCTACGGTCGGAGGTTCGAATCCTGCCTCGGGCATGGGTGTGTGTGATGTCCTTAGGTTAGTTAGGTTTAAGTAGTTCTAAGTTATAGGGGACTTATGACCTAAGATGTTGAGTCCCATAGTGCTCAGAGCCATTTTGAACCATTCTGTCAGGATCTCCATCTCCACTCACTGTAAAGTGCCCCATGCACTTCCAAAACATTCCCCACTCGGACGGTGCCTATACAATTAACTAGGGCCGACCTAATGCAGGATCCTACGGTCTCTGTCGCTACTATGATTTACTGGAATCTTATATGATACACCGTCGAAGAGTCCCAGGGTGCTACCATCTTCTACACCGATGGTTCTAAAACTGTAGATAAGTTGGGATATGCATTTACGTCCCTTACTGGTATGGACCACCATGTACTGCCGGAATCGCGTACTGTGTGCACAGCAGAGATGCTTGCGATTAACAAGTCCGTCCATTTTGTTTCTCAGGCCTCCCTTTGAAGTGTTTGAATATGTACCGATTCAATGAGTAGCTTTCAGGCTATTGACTAGATGCTACTCTCGTCACCATTTGGTCTCTGCTATCCATGAGCTTCTCTCTGTCCTTGACCATGCCGCCTGCTCTGTTGCCTGCAGCCCCAAGTCACGTGGGTGTCTGAGAGATATAACTGGCTGACCAGTTGGCTAGAGAGGCAGATACTTACTCTATCCATTCTCTTTCATGATTCCTGATGCAGATGTACGGATACACATCAATTCTCCCTTTGCCTGAAGTGGAATGACATCTGGCGCGCTACTGTCCTCAGTAATAAACTCCTCACAAGAAGGGAGACTACGGCAGTTTGGCGCTCTTCCTTCCACTCCTTTCGGAAGGCGTCCACTGTCTTAGGCAGTCTACACATCGATCATACTAGGCTCACCCATTGTTTTCTCATGCGTAACGAGCCACACCGCAGAATGTCGCTGTGGAGCCAGACTGAAAGTATCCTATATATTCTGGAATGTCCTCTGCTTTTGACCCTTCATATTAGGTACAGGCTATCAGATTCTTTGTCTTTAATATTAGCAGACGATTCACGGATGGCTGACCTAGTCCTCAGTTACCCATTTCACATAGGTTTTTATATTCAGTTATAAGGTTTTGATTTATTCCCGTAGCAGGGACAAGATGATTGTAGTTGGAGCCTCTCTTTGTGATCTCTATTTCTGGGATTGATGACCACAACCCCATGCTAATATCGCTCTTTTATTCCCCTGTTTTCCCAGTTTTTAGATTTTATCTACCTTTTTACACCTTCTACTGTTGTGTTTTAACGTTCTCGCTTTATAGTTTGACTCCTGTGACTGGATCCTCCCACTTTTAGCGGACCCTCCATCTTACTCAACTAACTTTTGAATCACGGGACTGATGAACTTGCAGTTGAGTCTTATAATGCCTCTCAATCATTCACTCAATCAATGAATTTGGTGCATTGTGCGCGTAGTACTGTTCACCTTTCGTGTACTGTACCTCAGCCTTTTGCACTTTAACTTTTGACTTCACACAGTACCTGCCTTCATCTTTATCTAATTAAAAATCAACTTACTCCGATCTATCACTGAATGACATGTTCCGCTTGGGAAGTCGAACCTTGCATCCCATTCTCGCAGGAATCTTCTTTAGGGTCTGTGCACAATTCAAAATTGCCACAAAGCTCTTCTCGATATTGACTTCCTCGTATTTTAACATTTCCTTTTCCATCCCTTTCTGACCTTAATCAGGGAACGTGATCAGGTTGGTTTTAGTTTGATGTGTCAGTGCTAATTGAGAGCTATTCTCATACATTTCAACTAATCTTACTGCATAATGCATGGGGGTGGTAACCCAATTGGCTGACGTCTGGTTTTTTATGTATGTATACATGGGCCATTGTTATTATGACTTAATGTGGTTTCGAACGTCCATTATTCCTGACATTCTGAGAGCCATTGACTCTTGAGTGAATCTGTGTCCCTTTTTCGATTCCTTTGTCACCTGGTTGAGTGTGGTGATCTATGAGTATTTGCTGTCTATTGTGGTTTCCGCTTGCGGGATACTGCATCCCGCCATTGCGAGGTTGCCTTGCAGAGTATATTTCATTCTGAAATATTCCAGATTATTATCTAGCACAATGATTGGGTTTTCCACATGTTAGTAACAATAACGATTTTGAGCATTCTCAAAAGGACGTTGTTCGCTGTTGGTTCACCGCACTGGCAGGTCTGTACCATATATCTATCAAACCGTTTCTAACGACTTCCTTGTTTCAGGCTGTAAATCTCTGGACTAAAGGCTTTTTTCTTCAATCTTTCTTGAATGCATACCAACCAATACTTGACGAGGAATGCCTCCTGAAATTCATTATGTGTTGTGCAGGCTTCAGTTGCCTAAGTTGCCCACAAGACTGTATCGCCCTGGACCTGAGATACAGAAAACTGAATTTTCTGTTCCTCATTCCACTACCTTCGTAATACGCCCCTGAAAGCTTTAATAAATACAACTGGGTGAGGAGATATCATCTCTCGGAGAACATCTAAAATTGTTGGTTTATGAGGATTTTCTGAGAGAGTATGGTTGTAAAAGTCAGAGATGCCCCCACCGATTGAGTAATCGGCGCAGGGGCTAGCCTGTTATAGTTCATCTCTGCAAGTGCTTTTACCCTGGTTTGCTTTCCCTTATACTTCACGTTCAGTTGTAAGTATCGGATTCACTTCTTGTTTGGTACTTTTAATGGTGCGACCTCACAATGCAGGTCATCGACATTTGATTGCATTTATTGTGTCACGCCATTCTGGCAACTTTCTCTTCAATATCAGCGTAATTTGTACCACATTAGCTTTTAGGTTTTGACATGCAGCACCTGACACACGTGATTCCTCTGCAACTATAGCTTGCACGGCAACACATAATTCGGTAACAAATTTTTCGTTGATCAGGGTATAAACTTCGCTACTGGCTCTTAGTTTATTACTTGCCTCTGTGACACAGCTGTGCTGTGTTATTGTACGTTTTTAGATCGATCAGTGAAATATTCCACTCGCACTTGCTTGGATCTACTGGAGGAAAGACGTTCGCCCTTAATTCAGACGAACGTTCCTTTAAAGTTAAAGTGTTCGACATCGCATCTGAAGCTCAGCTGATGCACTGAAACACATACTGCTCCTTTTCATCTAATCACCAGGAGGAACAATAGGCATCTATGGCTGCATGAATATGAGTTGTGGCTCCTGTCGGTAAAGTAACAACACAGTTCCTCTGGTGTTCTTAAATCTCTGAATAGATCAAATTATCAGAGTTCTTTTTAACATACACAACCGAGAAAGTCTCATATCCTTCTGTAATATCTAAACTGACAATCCTATATTCTTTGGATTTCCGCATTATCTTAGGCAATCATCCCACATAAGCACAGCATGAAATCTCGAGATATTACTTTTCTGGTGAGTTTAAGCAGATCTGTGTTAGTAAGCACTGTGTCTGATAGCATCGCTAGGAGCCATTTTTTATAAACAGCCCAAGCCCTTTGCCGCCTTGTTTTAAACACAGCCCCTCACTACAATTGCCTCCATTCTCATGTCATCACTTTTTGCATCATTGTAGTTGCTTCTATGCGTTTTGTGAATTCTTTACTGCTTGGGTTATGGCAGTGGTTCCTCCTGCTAATGAACCAATGGCTGACGACTGGCAATTTCAAGATTTAAAAACGAAAATATTCCTCTAGATGTCTTGGTTCTTGGCTGAATATTGGGATTTTAACTTATTTTTCTTCTTGTTTTCTGCCTCCACTTATTGGATGGCGTTATTAAAATGAGCTATAGGTTTTCTTCTTTCTTCTTTAGTGCACAACAATCTGCACTCATAATTTGCCTGAAATTTATTCCTGTACCCAATTTCAGTTCTTCATGTATCACCTTACCAACGGCAAATGCAGTAATATGTTGTAAATTACCAATGTACTTTCTTTGTCGTATCTGCTTGTCTTTATCGGCTAATATTCTATCCGTAAAGTCACGACTTTTATTTGTGTCATAAGAAAAATTGTATTCCTCGTGTGCCTCGTCCAGTATCTTAATCCCCACACCACTGCGAGCTACATGCTGTTACAGCTTCGTTCCAGGTCAGCATATGTTGTATCCAGGCGTATTTTGTAGGTCATCAAGAATACCATCCCCACCTCTGCTGTGCATATCCAGCAGCTTGGTCTGAGGTTTGCTTTCCCTATTACGTAGCACATAGAGAGCATTCACCCAGTGTTATAGTTTAACATGTGGAAGGCGAGCCATTGCACTAATGCTTTACTCTATCGAAGTCTTATGACCTGACCTATTAGGAACATGTCTAGTTCAGAGCTTTTCTGTAACTCCTCTGTTTAAGCACCCTGCAGATTCTTCAGAATTGCTGCACCTCAGTTGAGTTTATGCCCTGCTCTTTGGAAATGGTAAGTATTTCCACGACGTTTCGGTGGTAAGACTTCTCAAATATAATTTTTCACTAGGAAATGCACCATCAAACCATCTATATTGAAATTCTGTTTGGGTGGATCCACCACCTTAATGCAATTGAATACTGAATTTAGAATACTATTATTGTGGACATGAATAAGTCTCTCATGAAGTGTATGATGAATAGTCCAATTATCCTGGTCGATAATTTGTGGATCATTGATGATTAAATTGCATCCACATAAACCTTTTTAACATACTTGAAAACCGGAGGACTCTGAGTGTTTAATTCCATATCGTTTGATTACCAGTTTCAAATTCCCATTCTAATCCCTCGCCTCCACAGTAGGTTTTAAGATTTTGAGGATACCGATTCATCTCAGCAATTGTTCCAACACCTCCCCTATTTCATTCCCGCCTTTTACCTTCTCACGGGAAAACCGCACATACTTCGAATATGTATTTATGACAATTAAACTGTGCTTGAAACCTATTGACTATTATACTGTACTTGAAACCTATTGACTATTAAATTGTACTTGAAACCTCTCACATATCCACGAGATTAGCCTGCCATAAATGCATGCCTGTAGGTGAACGTCTTGCACCCTGACCTGAGGAGCTCATGAAGAAGCGTTCCCATCATTACTCGTTGGCCGACCAGTGTGGCCGAGTGGTTCTAGGCGCTTCAGTCTGGAACCGCGATACCGCTACGGTCACAGGTTTGAATCCTGCCTCGAGCATGGATGTGTGTGATGTCCTTAGGTTAGTTAGGTTTAAGTGGTTCTAAGTTCTAGGAGACTGATGACCTCTGATGTTAAGTCCCTTAGAGCTCAGAGCCATTTGAATTAATCGTTGATACATCTTCCTTGAAGCACTGAAATGTTTGATATGATTTCGGTTACGTAACCCGAATTCGTTTCAGCAACAGATGTTGTGAATAGTCGTAATCGTGCTATTATTTTGTTCAAATCATTGTAATATACATACTCCACAGGTAAACTGTTCAGTCTTTTATGCTGAACACCTTTACCTGCAGTATATGCTGTTTGTAACGAGAGTTTAATTATATTCTTATTTTTGTCACTCTTTGACGCATTCATTTGCACATTTGAAGTATTGCCTTTGCTGTGGACTTTAGTCACACATAATATCTCACCATATGCTTTTATCTTTTTGATGATGTAGCTTTTGATATTGGATATTCTGAAGAATATTAACTCCAAAAAACCAGGTGTTCTTTCAAAATCCCTATTCCCAACTAGTACTGTATTCTTGGTTAAACATTTAACATATGTGTTTTCTTCCTGCTGACCCTTTTCTGTCTAACTCACCATCACCATGACTATTAACGAATTTTGTAATAGCACGTACTCCCTCTTATTCTTATTCTTCTTTTCTGAATGTACCGATAGTGTGTGAGAGCCTTTTCAGACTATCAGTTACTGGTTTAAACAGTTCTGAGAAAGACTGATTTCACTGCATTTACCATAATTTTAACAAAAGTAAGTACTATCCAACAGCTTTCCACACTTCAATAACTTTACACTTTGTTGCCAACACGCTGTTATAAACTAAGTCGGTTTTGTTATGGTGTACAACTTACAGATATATCCTGAGACTTCTGGTGGCGATGGGACCAAGTGTCTTATCTATCGCTATGATATATCCATGCATATACTGTATGTTGGTTGTCTGTTGACTTCTTCAGTTTTCCCACTGAGGTATAGTTCATGTTGTTGGATTCTTGCATTCAGCTGCCCAGCATCTCACCATTTCTACTTAGCACCTCGATAAGACTTTCCAGTTCCAGCAATTTACCATTGATTGCTTTGATATCACTGTCAATGTATAGACACATGACATGCACTTCATACCCTCAGAATGAGTGTGCAACACAAGTGCAAATTTGTCCTTAGTATACAGTATACTTACGCTGCAGCGTATTGCTATACAGATATTTGTGCAGAAATTCCTACAAGTTAGCACAATCATACAGTTTCCTTGTTATACCAATATCCATCAAACCATACTGTGACCTATCCCACCAATACTCAAATATACTAACAAATGCATTTAATGTCATGTTGACTCCTACATGCAGTTGGTAAATAAGTTTGTGGCTTACATTATACCTTAGGAATTGCTTTGGAAATACACTCCTGGAAATGGAAAAAAGAACACATTGACACCGGTGTGTCAGACCCACCATACTTGCTCCAAACACTGCGAGAGGGCTGTACAAGCAATGATCACACGCACGGCACAGCGGACACACCAGGAACTGCGGTGTTGGCCGTCGAATGGCGCTAGCTGCGCAGAATTTGTGCACCGCCGCCGTCAGTGTCAGCCAGTTTGCCGTGGCATACGGAGCTCCATCGCAGTCTTTAACACTGGTAGCATGCCGCGACAGCGTGGACGTGAACCGTATGTGCAGTTGACGGACTTTGAGCGAGGGCGTATAGTGGGCATGCGGGAGGCCGGGTGGACGTACCGCCGAATTGCTCAACACGTGGGGCGTGAGGTCTCCACAGTACATCGATGTTGTCGCCAGTGGTCGGCGGAAGGTGCACGTGCCCGTCGACCTGGGACCGGACCGCAGCGACGCACGGATGCACGCCAAGACCGTAGGATCCTACGCAGTGCCGTAGGGGACCGCACCGCCACTTCCCAGCAAATTAGGGACACTGTTGCTCCTGGGGTATCGGCGAGGACCATTCGCAACCGTCTCCATGAAGCTGGGCTACGGTCCCGCACACCGTTAGGCCGTCTTCCGCTCACGCCCCAACATCGTGCAGCCCGCCTCCAGTGGTGTCGCGACAGGCGTGAATGGAGCGACGAATGGAGACGTGTCGTCTTCAGCGATGAGAGTCGCTTCTGCCTTGGTGCCAATGATAGTCGTATGCGTGTTTGGCGCCGTGCAGGTGAGCGCCACAATCAGGACTGCATACGACCGAGGCACACAGGGCCAACACCCGGCATCATGGTGTGAGGAGCGATCTCCTACACTGGCCGTACGCCACTGGTGATCGTCGAGGGGACACTGAATAGTGCACGGTACATCCAAACCGTCATCGAACCCATCGTTCTACCATTCCTAGACCGGCAAGGGAACTTGCTGTTCCAACAGGACAATGCACGTCCGCATTTATCCCGTGCCACCCAACGTGCTCTAGAAGGTGTAAGTCAACTACCATGGCCAGCAAGATCTCCGGATCTGTCCCCCATTGAGCATGTTTGGGACTGGATGAAGCGTCGTCTCACGCGGTCTGCACGTCCAGCACGAACGCTGGTCCAACTGAGGCGCCAGGTGGAAATGGCATGGCAAGCCGTTCCACAGGACTACATCCAGCATCTCTACGATCGTCTCCATGGGAGAATAGCAGCCTGCATTGCTGCGAAAGGTGGATATACACTGTACTAATGCCGACATTGTGCATGCTCTGTTGCCTGTGTCTATGTGCCTGTGGTTCTGTCAGTGTGATCATGTGATGTATCTGACCCCAGGAATGTGTCAATAAAGTTTTCCCTTCCTGGGACAATGAATTCACGGTGTTCTTATTTCAATTTCCAGGAGTGTATGATGGGAGTAAAGGTTTCCCAGGCCCTTGAATATGGACTATTCTGCATGGGTGGCATCTTGGGAGAGCAGCACCAGCCTGCTTTATTGACCTCCTTTGCGGGGCTAGATGTGCAGATGGGCATTCCTAGGGGAAAACTGAGATGGGTTAAGATATGGAGAGAGAGGGATAGAGGGGGCAAGATGGAATGGATAAGAAGAGACAGAGGCATCAGGGTATGGGAAGGGAGAGACAGTGGCAGGACGGAATTGATACTTAGAGACAGGGGCAGGAGGGAATGGGTAGGGAGACTGGAGGCTTGAGTAGATGTAAGGAAAGTGAAGAAGGGGGGCGAGACATGGATAGAGAAAGACAGTGGAGAACGAGATAGACAGAAAGGGTGGAGGGATGGACAGACAGATGTAGGAGGATGACATGGACAGATTCGGAAGTGAAGTAGTAATGGCCAGAAAGGGAAGAGAGGAGGAGATTGACCAAGACATATGTACATTGTATGTGACATACATCTACACAGATGAAGCTGTAGGTAAAAGGATAGTGCTTGATAAATGTTGTGCAAATTGGCGTGTGTATTATCTATTGAGTTAATGCCTACATAGTAGCTGGAGTATTGTTTTTAAGCTGCTTTTTCTGATTTCGATTTCTATGAGGCACACACCCTCATTTTAATAATCCAATTAAACCGTTGATTGCTAATCAAAGAGGATGTCACGCATCAGGTAATGCAACTGATCTGTATGTCTCATTCTATCCCTGCTGTGTATCTCGTTTTCCCTTCTTACCGCTGTTGTGGAAGTTTTTGTGTGCGTCACGAGTTGGTCCAAAGGTTTGTACTTTCTCCCTTGTATGATTTTGTTCTTCACAAACTGTTACTAGATATTCGATGAAGCAGAAAACAGGAAGGACACAGTATTCAAATGCCTTTAAACATGGTTTAAGCCTATTTTAGTTTAGCCAGAATACAGCTGGCTAAAGCAGTATGAGATATTCACTTACATGGTCATTACTGGTTGTTGGTTTATAGTTGCGTTGTTGGTTTTCCTTCCGGCTCTGCAACTACTAAAACGGTACTTTTACCTTCACCACATACGTTTCATAGTTTGAGGGAAACATAGACTGTGTTCTCTTAGGTATTGGAAATTATTAATTTTTAAATTAGTGAGATGGCATTTGTTTACGTAGAGCGTTTACTCGCCTGTGTTAATGTCATGTCTGCATGCTAATATTGAAAGACTCGTCACTTATTGGTGAGAGTTTTTTGCGTGTACATAGCGTATAAATTTAAGGAGTTATCATCACTGTTAATAGGTATTTTTCTTTAATTTACAAATAATGTCCTAGTAGTATTTCAGTCATCGTAATTCATTAAAGTAGTTGTTTGCTTTCGTACCTAGTTGCTGTTTAGTTATTTTCCATGTCCCCTCCCCCTCCCCCTGCCATCAACAGCACATCTCGGTAGTAGAAGAGTTACAAAAGTTTCGGTGCCAACATTAGGTACTGATGCAGAGAAGGCTGAGTTCAAGGTGTTAACAAAAGTATCCCATAATTTGAAAGGTAGTAGAATGGACCGAAACAAGAAGAAATGTACAGTAAAGATGGGCTTTAAAATGCATACATTTAGAAGTACGACCACTTCATCTTCACTGCTATGAAGACACCTCTTCTACTGCAAACCCTTTGATGTTACGAATGGTGTACAGAATTCAATAAACAAATGAGGACATACTATACGTTTATTGTCTTTGGATGCAGTATTCAATAAACAATTAGAAGCTTATTTACTGATAACTGTATTCATATTGTTGGTTAAGTGCGGAATATACGTTAGTTCTAATTGAGTAAATTTGTCTTTTGTTAAATTTCAGGAATTTTTTTACTCAGTACTTTATCCTCAAGGATAATGGAAGCATTTTTGGCATACAGGACATGGACTCGAATTTCCAGACCATGTCATGAGATAATGCCTGCCATTTACAGTGTGCATTCACAGGTTTCCATTATGCCAATCAGTGCAAATATAAAGCGCCCCTAGCAGCCATTGATCATACGTGTCAGCAGCCACGAACCCAGGCCAAGCGCCCAGATGGTCGATGGCAAACTCAGGGCACTTGGAGTCACACGAAGAGCCGAATAAAGTCACGGGAGCTATGCAAAACCGCTTTTTTCAGCGATCTGATCAGAACTGGTCACCCACTCTAATGGACAAGATATTTATCACGACTCATCTGCTAATATCCCCCTGCAAAAAAAAAAAAAAAAAAAAAAAAAAAAAGACAACAGAACAGGCATCTTGCCTTTTCATTCATGTCTACTGTACCTTTATTTTTAAGTTTTGAAAGAATATAGGAAAGGGATTAATAATTTCCCATTATTTTCCTTGTACATCTAAGATTTCCAATCCAAACATCCCTATGCACTTCAGAAAAATTAAAAATATCGCAAAACATTTTTGGCAAATCTTACCACGTTGGAAAACTCATTCTCGTTCCTTTACACAGTTTTATCGAAAGCAAAATGTAGTTTCAAAATTAAAATGTTACTTAAATTTCTTTTGAAATTCCTGAATTTATTTGAGAGAGTAATAAGTAATTAATACAACTTTAACATATTTTCAGACGTTCATATAATTATATCAAAACGTCCCTTTCGGTGCTTGATGTTACTTCTACAGTAAGCGAAATTTCGAACAACTGCGACGTAGTTGCACCTGTGTGTAAGGCACAAAACAATATTTCTATAGCCAAAGTTGGCATCCGCTCCACGACTAGAGGGACATGGCCTATGGCCCTGATCTTCCTGTACGTAAGTCACCTAAGGACAGTAGAGAACTTATTTCAGATGTAACCAATAACAGTTATTCATCGGCACCACTTGTATCAGTCGAGTTCGTTCCTGAACATCAGATGCACCACAACAATTACCACAAAGAAACCTAAATGATATGGTGAGACATTTAAATCTTCCCAAGCTTACAGCTGAGATATTAGGTCCCAGACTACAGGAAAATATTTAACTGGCGGCTGACACGTCAGAGTCCATCTACAGGAAAAGAGAAAACAATTTCTTGCAGTATTTCAGTGATGAAGAAAATATGATTTATTGTAATAAATTCCAGACTTAATAAAGAAATTGAGTTCTGTTCAATGTGTTTGAAATGACGAGAGTGTTGATTGATTATAGTAATAGGAGTCAAAAAGGGTGTGCTGTTACCTAATGGTAATGCTCTGTCTTTAGTTCCAGTACCAGACTCAGTGCAGCTGAAGTAGAATTATTGAAGTTTAAGTACGTTTTGGAGAACATTAAATGTGTTGTGTAAATATCTGAAAGTAATCAGTAAGACACTAGGCCAGCAAAAAAGCGATTGGCAAAATAATGGTGATATTTGTGCGAGTGTGATAGTAGGGCAAGAGACATACGTTGGAAATAAAGACGGTACACAAGGAGAAAGTATAGCATGAAGTAGTTACAATAAATTAAAAATTATCTATTGGATCGTAGGAAAATTAATGTTTTACCACTTCATATACAACTTGGTGTAATGAAACAGTTTGTGAAAGATCTTGACGACAATTGTGACAGTTTTAAATATTCGAGTGACTAATTTCCTGCTTCGTATGAAGCCAGAATTAAAGGAGTCATTGTAGTTTCATAAATCATACTACAGTTGAAAATAAAATCTGAAGTTATTGTGACATATGAAGCGAAAATTCATGGAATTCATTTAAAGAAATTATTGAAATATTAAGAATCGAGTGTCAAATGTCAAACTGCTCTTCCTAAGTTTCAGTATGTAGACTTGTGTCATCCAAGTAGTCCCATTTTTGTAATGATTTTATTTACCTGCATAATTTGCTTCTAGGGAACCAGCTTAACGATGGTTCGATGAACCCTCTGCCAGGTACTTAACTGTCAACTGTTACCACGTAGCTGTTGATACAGATGTGGTGCTCGTTCAAATGAAGAGTAATTATTTACAGAGGACCACACGTTACAATTAAGACTACTGTTTATTAGTTCTCTGGCGGAACACCCACAGTCATCACTAATGAACGAAGATATTACATAGTTTCCATGCAGCATTTATAATGTTACTATGGAAAATGTCTTTGGGTTAAAACGCGAGAAAATTTTTTCGTCTTTGGTAACCGAGGCTAGACAAGACACTGATCTTCCAAATTCCTTATTATTTAGAACCTTAATATATCAGAGCCACGAACATTATACTTTCAGAGCATAGAACCAATACACAGGGCTCAAATTACGTAGTATTTAACACATTCGTCACTCATCATACATTCCTAAGCGTAGTTCTCGTCTTTACCGGTTGAGAATGACAGTTTAATGTAAGAACTTGGGGAACGAAGTATCACATAAAACGCAAGGTACAATAAGCTTCATTCTTTTAATATCAGCTCAGACAGAGTGAGACAATGTAATGGTACAAAACAACCATAGTACTGAACCTTCAAATACTAGTCGGTTTCCTTTCGAAATCATCAAACAATATGCACCCTCACTTGTCGAACTTCGTTTAGTTTTATATCATCAGTGTCTTGTAGATTAGGTAACCCAGCCGTTCGATGTACGTGATTACCCGTCTCTTTATAGGATCTACTTCAATATTTGTTGTCAGAAGCGTTTCAAGGTGCAGTCACTCATACCAAGAGTCAAGTGTTTCTGCACGTATTACGTTATCATCAATAAGTGGCTGTTAGCATTGTTTTGTCGCCTTTCCGTGTGATCCATTATTCAACACGCTATTAAAGTTCACTTTTCTTCCAATAGATTCTGATATGCAATGTAAATGAAGTAGTTTATAGGAAAATCCTACCGATGCATGGTGTTACCATCAGATCTGATTAGAGTAATGAAGTGGCCTGGTGGGAACTTTCAGACAAAGAGTTCATACGTACTGGGAAGCTGCAGACTGCCTAAATATTTATTTAATTGAGTGTTGTAAAATGAACAGTTCAGATCGATCAGAACGATCGATGTCACTTCATATTTTCATCCACCGAAAAATATTTAAATGTGTTGCACAGGTAAATGGGTAGTTAAATACGCCGTGAAGTCAGCTTCAATTGTACGTATAAGTTTCATAAGTAAAAGAACCAGTAAAACAAATTTGTGTGAAATAATTTTTCAGTCATTGTCAAATCGCGTGAATCCTTGTAGTACAATCGGTAATAAAAAGCGTGCGACGAATGGACACGCCAAGGTAGCATCACAATACAGAGTGGCTCACGATGTCAAGATTGGTGTAAGTGAAGGTAGACGATGGCAATAGAAATAATACTGTTATAGTAATAGTAAGATAATTAAGTAACCATTTCTAGACACAGTGCTGATGTTATAAGATCAGTGTGGCTACGGAGTGGCAAAGTTATTGAACAAACTATATTGTCCCAAAGTAGTTAATACAGTGGAAGGATGTGGTGCAATAGATTGTAATGTAGTATGATAGCATTCGTTGCTGTAAAGCAAATGTAAAATAATGAGTGGTAATTCATAAGGAATAATTATGGCTCTATTATCTCATGTAATGGGTAACCTACGAATCAGCGTCAAGAAAAGATCGACGCACTTAAATGAGAGATAACTATAATCTAACAGCTGACTCAGAGCAGAGTACGTGCACGTGTAGCACAAAACCTCTTCAGAGTGGAAGATGGCACCTGAAAATTGTTACAAGCTAAATACTGGCAATTTAAATGACCAAAATTAAAGACCGCACGTCTCAGAACATCTCACCAACACTTCGCCGCCGTCATATAACATAAAACGAAAAGAAAACAACCGTTGAGTAAATAAGCACTTAAAATTTATCATTTAACAAGTCAAAAATCGCACACATGAGTGGACAACTTAAGTATACTTAGAGTTGTCGAATATTAAGAGTATAAGTTTTCCTTTGCGATATTCCATTCTTGTAGTCATGAAAAATTGGTGTGATTATATGTTTGCAGCATAGGACATGATTTCTGACAGAATGTTCTTTAAAAATAAAGTGCGCACTGCCAGTCTTAACCAGGCGATCTTCTTCCAGACTGTTCGTATTCCATGCCACCCAAGGACACCAGCACTAACAAGCCAGGGTAATACCGAAGTGGAAACATGCCCTATTGTTTAACAGATACTTCAACAAGATGAATTCTGAATGACAGTTATGTGTCACAACATCTAAAGAGGAATAAGAGCAGGGTCATGCCACCTGTTGATGAATAATAAAGGGAGTATCAAAAAGAAGTATCCGACTTCATACGTCTACATTTCTGAAACTAATAAACATACACAATCACTTTTGTTTTTTGATGAACAAGAAACTCAAAAAGTATTTTTTTCATAGCTTTTCAATATGCTCTGTCTTAGGTCCATGGCATATGTCAATGCGGTATTCAGATTGCCCCACACGAGCAAGTCTTGAGTTATGGCTTATATCGAATCATCTACATCGGCGTAGGTCTGGGATTAATTGTTAAGAAGCGGAGGGAGTTGTGGCTAGAAAACGATTACTTATTGTCTAGCACCTAAAACAGCTTCATAATTGGACGTGCTCATCCATCCAAGCTTTTTCCCTCGATTCTTCTTCGAAATCGGAGCTGATTATGATGATTCTCAAATTCCTATACTAACTGGTAAATGTCGCACTCTTATAATTCAAGGTCCTATAATCACATCGCTACATCGTCACGTCATCACATTCACGATCGACGTGCATACTTCTGACTGAGCAATAAGATGGTTCGTCGACGCAAATCATCATTGGGTCCGCTATAAGGAATAGTTGGCAGCGCAACTGCTAATAGTAAAAATTCACAATCATCAGTTGTAACACGTTCACAATATGCAGGCACTCTATTTCTCAACTCGGCAATCACATTTCTCTAGTAAACCTTCTGTCGAGTAGATCTTGCCGACATTCTAATGGACGGTTGGCTGAAAAATACACTTCTGGAAATTGAAATAAGAACACCGTGAATTCATTGTCCCAGGAAGGGGAAACTTTATTGACACATTCCTGGGGTCAGATACATCACATGATCACACTGACAGAACCACAGGCACATAGACACAGGCAACAGAGCATGCACAATGTCGGCACTAGTACAGTGTATATCCACCTTTCGCAGCAATGCAGGCTGCTATTCTCCCATGGAGAGATGCTGGATGTAGTCCTGTGGAACGGCTTGCCATGCCATTTCCACCTGGCGCCTCAGTTGGACCAGCGTTCGTGCTGGACGTGCAGACCGCGTGAGACGACGCTTCATCCAGTCCCAAACATGCTCAATGGGGGACAGATCCGGAGATCTTGCTGGCCAGGGTAGTTGACTTACACCTTCTAGAGCACGTTGGGTGGCACGGGATACATGCAGACGTGCATTGTCATGTTGGAACAGCAAGTTCCCTTGCCGGTCTAGGAATGGTAGAACGATGGGTTCGATGACGGTTTGGATGTACCGTGCACTATTCAGTGTCCCCTCGACGATCACCAGTGGTGTACGGCCAGTGTAGGAGATCGCTCCTCACACCATGATGCCGGGTGTTGGCCCTGTGTGCCTCGGTCGTATGCAGTCCTGATTGTGGCGCTCACCTGCACGGCGCCAAACACGCATACGACTATCATTGGCACCAAGGCAGAAGCGACTCTCATCGCTGAAGACGACACGTCTCCATTCGTCCCTCCATTCACGCCTGTCGCGACACCACTGAAGGCGGGCTGCACGATGTTGGGGCGTGAGCGGAAGACGGCCTAACGGTGTGCGGGACCGTAGCCCAGCTTCATGGAGACGGTTGCGAATGGTCCTCGCCGATACCCCAGGAGCAACAGTGTCCCTAATTTGTTGGGAAGTGGCGGTGCGGTCCCCTACGGCACTGCGTAGGATCCTACGGTCTTGGCGTGCATCCGTGCGTCGCTGCGGTCCGGTCCCAGGTCGACGGGCACGTGCACCTTCCGCCTACCACTGGCGACAACATCGATGTTCTGTGGAGACCTCACGCCCCACGTGTTGAGCAATTCGGCGGTACGACCACCCGGCCTCCCGCATGCCCGCTATACGCCCTCGCTCAAAGTCCGTCAACTGCACATACGGTTCACGTCCACGCTGTCGCGGCATGCTACCAGTGTTAAAGACTGCGATGGAGCTCCGTATGCCACGGCAAACTGGCTGACACTGACGGCGGCGGTGCACAAATTCTGCGCAGCTAGCGCCATTCGACGGCCAACACCGCAGTTCCTGGTGTGTCCGCTGTGCCGTGCGTGTGATCATTGCTTGTACAGCCCTCTCGCAGTGTCCGGAGCAAGTATGGTGGGTCTGACGCACCGGTGTCAATGTGTTCTTTTTTCCATTTCCAGGAGTGTATTACAAGTCCAGGTAGTTAAGGTCGTTACCTAACTGTGCAGATGATGTTGGAAAATCATTCTATACATCTCAACGCAGCAGAACCATTCCTGAGTATAAACCATGACTCAAGGATGATGTGGCATGCCCACACCAGAGCGCCTTCCAAGGCTAGAGTTAGGGATGGCGTCCTCTATGCTCTGGCCCGTACTCGATGGGACACACATCTCACCACAGCGCTCACTCTGTTGCAGCGTGTCATGTTACGCAGCACTCTATCACGGTGACACATTAGCATTCACAAAATTAGAAAGTATTGCAAGGCAGCGCTGGGTTCGATATTAGTTCCAAAGTGATCACGTTTCTGTGAGTGCTGCCTCGGGATCCCCAAATATTCAGCAACTAAGATAAGTATAAGAACATCTCGTACAAATTCACATTCCTGTATCGTAACAAAAATGTCATTGTTAAACCGTCTACCAATGGGAACGCTTCGTTATTACTTAACAACCTAGAGAACCAGCACACTGGAATTCACTTATTTACTTCCTGTGATACGCACTGGCTAAAATAAATCGCATCACCAAAAATAATGTAGTGTAATGAAATTTCGCGAATACATCTGTCTAGGTAACATACTTAAATGATTATTATTTTGCAAGACCACGAGTAAATGTAAGAGCGAGATAAGCCATTGCAAAAGTGGAACACTGGTACATTAATAACCGGTGTAACCACGAGAATGTTGAATGCAGGCATGATAAAGTGGAAGCAATGTATTGTAGAGGTGCCTGATGAAAGCCTGTAGCGAGAGGTTCCATGCTTGTTGCACTTGGTCTGTTAATACAGGGACGGTTACTGCTGGTTGAGGATGACCCTCGAATTGTCGTCCCATTATGTCCCATATATGCTCGCCTGTGGACAGATCTGGTAATCGAGCAGGTCAAGGCAACATGTTGACAGCCCTTAGAGCATGTTGGACTATAAAAGCAAGATGTGGGCGAGTGTTATACTATGGGAAAACACCCCCTGCAATGCTGTTCATGAATGGCAGATATCCACGTGAGCGCTCCTGCTGTTGTACCAAATCACATCCCCAATCGTAACTCCAAGGGGTGTCGGTCCAAAATGTCTAGCGCAAGGAGAGGTTGGTTGCATGGCTTTACATGGTCCCATTCTAGCCAATACATAGCCATCACGAGCTCTGAAGTAGAGAAACAGTTTTCATCAGAAAACACACCAGACCCTCACCCTGTCCTCCAACGAACTCTGCGCTCACTCTGAATCAGTCAGTACCGGGGCCGACTCTTCTCGCCGACGCGATGGACGTTTTGTCTGTCTCTCCCACTCTACCACACTGGTGCCGGAGGCAGTACAAATGAACGACGACTGTCGGTGCCACATGTCGGACGATCGGTACCCACTATCCGTCACGAAACAACATATTAGGAGCGAATGGTCACCGATGAAGCGGAAGAGACAACACTATACCCCCTCTGACGGCCGCCCTCATCCGATGTGTATAGATTGACGTCCTTGCTACTGATGGTGCATGTCCTCTGACGCCATTTCGCGTGTCGATTCGACGCCTTTGCCCACCTGTGTCTCCAGCCAGTGTCCATCTCCAAACACCGACCTTGCCCCTCCTGCGTCTGATGCTGTGGCCTTCATTTCTGTGTCTGATGCTACCTATGGATGTATTGTAAGTAGGCTGTTTAGGTTTTTATATAGGTAACGCCACGTAGCGCTCTGTATGTAAATCACTGGCTGTGCTATGTGCAGTCTGTGGCTAGTTTGCATTGTTGTCTGCCATTGTAATGTTGGGCAGATGGATGTGAACAGCGCGTAGCGTTGCGCAGTTGGAGGTGAGCCGCCAGCAGTGGTGGATGTGGGGAGAGAGATGGTGGAGTTTTGAAATTTGTAAAAAATCGATGTCATGAACTGCTGTATATATTATGACTTTTGATGACTATTCAGGTAAATACATTGTTTGTTCTAAGTAGGCTGTTTATGTTTCCTTATTGGACGTTACGTAGCGCTCTGTATGAAAATCACTGGCTGTGCTGTGTGCAGTCTGTGGCTAGTTTGCATTGTTGTCTGCCATTGTAGTGTTGGGCAGCTGGACGCGAACAGCGCGTAGCGTTGCGCAGTTGGAGGTGAGCCGCCAGCAGTGGTGGATGTGAGGAGAGAGATGGCGGAGTTTTGAAATTTGTAATACTGGATATCATGAACTGCTATATACATTATGACTTTTGAACACTATTGAGGTAAATACATTGTTTGTTCTCTATTAAAATCTTTCATTTGCTAACTATACCTATCAGTAGTTAGTGCCTTCCATAGTTTGAATCTTTTATTTAGCTGGCAGTAGTGGCGCTCGCTGTATTGCAGTAGTTCGAGTAACCAAGATTTTTGTGAGGTAAGCGATTTGTGAAACGCATAGGTAACGCCACGTAGCGCTCTGTATGTAAATCACTGGCTGTGCTATGTGCAGTCTGTGGCTAGTTTGCATTGTTGTCTGCCATTGTAATGTTGGGCAGGGATTTCTGAAAGTCAGATTGCGTTGCGCTAAAAATATTGTGTGTCAGTTTAAGCACAGTCGTGTACAATTTTTCTAAGGGGACGTTTCATATGTCGACCCTTAGCCGAGGATACGTCACTGGAATCTTCTGATTTTTTTCTTGTAGTTTGTGTAATTAGTGTAGATTTTGTTTATTGCTAGCGCGTAATTGTAGTTGCAGCCTTTCATTGTTGTGCAGTAAAACAGTTGTGGCATGCATGTAGATTTGCACCAAGTATTTCGCAGCTGCGCTTGCAATTAACGAGATATTATTTTCAGTGCTATGTTAATGTGTTCTCTTATAGTTGCTCTTCAGATTGTGTTTTTCTGTGTTATCGTGTGAAATATTGTGACAATAATGGCGTGTGAAAAACGTAATACTAGGCTCCAAAGTAAACTGAGAAATGACAGTGAAGACGAAAGCAGTGTGTTAGCGCCACCGAGTAATGAATTAACTAATGTTCAAAGTAGTAATTTGGTAATTGTGCATACAGAAATGGAGCGGGCTGCAAACAATGGTGTAGACAGTGAAACAATTAGTGAACAGGGAAGCATTATCGATCGATCGGTCGGCAACAACTTGCCTCAGGAATCCGAAATGACAGGACACAATCTTGCAAATACTGTAGATTCAGGTTTTGCGTCCTCACCCTTTTCTCAAATAAGTCAAGACACATTTTCTGCTTTTCAAACTGCGAATATTGCCGGTTCAAATGCATTGCCGAATAGCACTGAGGGACATGTTTCAGACACCAGTGCATTGTTATTACAATTAATGCAACAAATGGGACAAAAGCTTCAAAAGTTAGACACAATGGAACAAAATCAGAGACAAACACAGCAAAAGCTTCAAACGTTAGAAACAATGGAACAAAATCTTCAAAAGTTAGACGCAATGGAACAAAATCAGAGACAAACAGAGCAAAAGTTAGTCACAATGGAACAAAATCTTCAAAAGTTAGTCACAATGGAACAAAATCAGAGACAAACACAGCAAAAGCTTCAAAAGTTAGACACCACACTTGAACAAACACGTGAAGATTTAACTACTGAGTTACATAACATTGAATCGAAATGTCAAAAAGTCTGTAATGACGTAAAAACACAAATTTGTGAGCATTTTCAACCTATTTTTTCGCGGCATGAAAATGCATTACAGAATCACGAAGCAGCCATAAAAGAACTGCAAACTATTGTTCATCAAAATCATGAGACCCTTCAAGCTAAAATTGACTCAGTTGCATCTACCGATTCGGTTACGCAACTTGCAAAAACTCAAGAAAACTTAAAGGACACAGTAGATACTCTGAAAATTGGTTCAGAAAGACACATAGAGGAAATTAGTTCATTATCAGAGAAAGTAGTTGAACTTTCGGATCAGCTAAATAATTTATCTACGAAGGTAGATGATAATCTGAATGACACAAAACCGGTAGTCTTTAATGACACAGAAGAGTGCGAATAAATTAGGAAACTGAAACAAAATCTGAATCAAATTAATACGCAACACCAAAGAGAAATCCGGGAAGTACAAGATCAGCTGACACAGGTAATACAAGAATTATGTATTTTAGAGGACACTCGCGCTCCAATATGGGAAGAGGGACATAGAAATACGGAACAGCCACAAAATAATAACACAGGGCACTTCGGAAATTATGAAAGAAATTGGCAAGGTACACCGAATTTTGAGATGGAACCGCCGAAACGACGTAACGATGACCGACATGCGATTCGCCAGCATGATGATTTTGACTATAAGCTGTTCATTACTACACGTAAATTCAAAACGTTTAAGAATTCTGCCAACGACATTCATCCACAAGCGTGGCTCCATCAATTCTCTCATTGTTTTCCTCGCAACTGGTCATTAGAACACAGATTAGAATTTATGTGTGGCTACTTAGAGAATGAACCAGCTGTAAGAATGCGATCGGTCATTCACGATTGCATCAGTGAAGGAGAATTTTACCATGCCTTCCTCTCAGCATATTGGTCTCAAGCCACACAAGACCGAGTAAAACATGGCATTATAATGATGAAACATTTCGAACAATCCGAATTTTCCAGTGTTGTGAAATATTTTGAAGACATGTTGCACAAGAATCAGTACCTGTCAAACCCATACAGCCCCTCAGAACTCATCCGCATTTGCTTAATCAAATTGCCTGAACATTTACAGCATGTTATTTTGGCAGGACGTTGCAAAGACGACATTGAAGCTTTTCAGGGACTCTTACAAGTTTTACTACATCAGTGACACATGTTTACGTAATTATACCGTTGTATAACTTCACACTTACGAAATTGTATTTTGTCTGTACTTTGTGAACTGTTCATATTTTTTCAGACCCATTGTGATATTATGAGAACTTTGAATGATATATTTGGTATGGGATCACGATTTTTAAAGTACGTTGGAGGAGATGACACTTTTGACATGAGCAGAGAATTTTTTTAATTATTGGAGAAAGCTACGACGATTTTGAGAGTTGACTGAGGTGTTATGATGTTATTATTACGATGACTATGAGTATTATGCTGTTGCGGTATGTTTATGATCAATAAGCTGATGCTATATGAGTTATTTGATTATGCTACATATTTATTAAGATGAAATATTGAAGAAGTGTCGACGAATATGTATATGTGTAGTAAGGTAAGGAATAAGGTGTAGTGGTTAGGGACTCTGATTTATGAAAAGGATGTTGGAAACCAAGAATCGTACTTTAAGAGTTATGAAATGTATGTAAATGCGTGAATGTATTACAATACCGACGAAAATTTTTTGGACAATGTTATATTCATAGGATTTTGTTTCTACAGATTTGTAACGCAAATTCTTGACCTGTGAAATATTTTTATATGAGACTGTCACTGTAGCGGAAACTGTTGTTTAAATATTTCCGTAAGAAAGTTAAGTGACCACCTGCACGTAATGCGTCGTGGGCACCCAGCTGTGTCAGACGCCTGGAGAACAAGCTTGAATAGGAAACAATTGTTGAAATAAGAAAAAAAAGATTGATGGAATGAAGTTTTGGGTTGGACTGCAGTACCAAATGTTACATTGAAAACGAACCCTGTCCTTTCCTTTTGTGTTATCCCACTATGTGTTTGTGTACTCTTATGTATTTGTGGTTTTCCTGTCTTTATGTGTTTAGCTAATAATATTTATGTTGTAGAAATTTTCTAGTACTAAGGTACATTCACTATGATGAGGAATACTGTTATCCTCAAATGTAATTGGCATTAATAATATGTTATTTACCTTGTAAATATCCTTAGACATTATTTATCTGTTCTGTTTTGTTGCTCATGTATGAAGTTGATGTTTCAAAAGTTATTCTGATCTTTTATGTATGTACTTATGTCATAATTCCTGTAACACTGATGTACATGTCTATTTCTATTCTTTTGTAAAACCTGTACTACTACAGAGTTATCTGTATTGTTATGTTCTTTAATAATGTATTTTGTACCTTTGTAATTGTATTCTTACGTTATAAAATTGTAATTGACACCAGTTCATCATATTATTAACTTGTAAATTACATTTCACTACACACATTTCTGTTGGTCATAGTATATGGACCATATGTGAGAAGTAGGGACTGTCAGTGTTTGCACGTGTGTTAATAATTCAGTAAGGGACTGGATAACAACATTGCTGGTTCTAAGGACAATTCCAAAAAGTTTGTGCGTGCACAAGTGGTGGTTATTGACTTGCTATATTATCCGCAAGAGTCTTCAGTGGTGATTGTGCACCTGCACATTCACAACAGATGGCTTCTGGCCATCTCTACAAGGACTACAGTGGGTCTGCATCTTTGATGGCCCACCAATACCATTATTTATACAAGGAGTACAGTAGATCTGCATGTTTGATGGCCCACCAATACCATTATCTCTACAAGGACTGCAGTGGGTCTGCACCTCTGGTGGCCCACGAATGCCATACTCTCTACCAGGACTACATCACTTCCTCTGTGATGACCTACCTACCAATATTCTTCAAAACTTTGACTGACTCTGCTGTGGGTTTGCTCTGTTGTGGCCCATTACCTGTCTGCATCTCAAGAGTCAGCACTGTCCTTCCGTTGGTAGGACAACACTACTACTTCAAGACTGGATGGAAATCCAATACTTCCGTGTGCATTTTCTTTTACTGCTCAGACTTTGAGAAAAACACTGCAATTTTGCTGTGATGAACGATCACGACTGTCTTTATGGACTGTGAGAAAATTTTAGCTTTTGACCAACATTGTATCAATAAGTGTGTGCATTTGATTTCTTTGTTATTGTAATTATGAAAAAATTTTTTTAAATCTGTATTGGCCACTGCCCAAAACAATTTGTAAAATTTTTTATGGGGAGCTTGGGGGCTATGTAAGTAGGCTGTTTAGGTTTTTATATAGGTAACGCCACATAGCGCTCTGTATGTAAATCACTGACTGTGCTGTGTGCAGTTTGTGGCTAGTTTGCATTGTTGTCTGCCATTGTAATGTTGGGCAACTGGATGTGAACAGCGCGTAGCGTTGTGCAGTTGGAGGTGAGCCGCCAGCAGTGGTGGATGTGGGGAGAGAGATGGCGGAGTTTTGAAATTTGTAAAAAATGGATGTCATGAACTGCTGTATATATTATGACTTTTGATGACTATTAAGGTAAATACATTGTTTGTTCTAAGTAGGCTGTTTATGTTTTCTTATGGGCAACGGGTTACGTAGCGCTCTGTATGAAAATCACTGGCTGTGCTGTGTGCAGTCTGTGGCTAGTTTGCATTGTTGTCTGCCATTGTAGTGTTGGGCAGCTGGACGCGAACAGCGCGTAGCGTTGCGCAGTTGGAGGTGAGCCGCCAGCAGTGGTGGATGTGAGGAGAGAGATGGCGGAGTTTGAAATTTGTAATACTGGATATCATGAACTGCTATATACATTATGACTTTTGAACACTATTGAGGTAAATACATTGTTTGTTCTCTATTAAAATCTTTCATTTGCTAACTATGCTTATCAGTAGTTAGTGCCTTCCGTAGTTTGAATCTTTTATTTAGCTGGCAGTAGTGGCGCTCGCTGTATTGCAGTAGTTCGAGTAACCAAGATTTTTGTGAGGTAAGCGATTTGTGAAACGCATAGGTTAATGTTAGTCAGGGCCATTCTTTTGTAGGGATTTCTGAAAGTCAGATTGCGTTGCGCTAAAAATATTGTGTGTCAGTTTAAGCACAGTCATGTATAATTGTTCTAAGGGGACGTTTCATAGTATCTCTGATAGTGTTAGCCTGAACTGTCCCAGTGAGACGTCTGTTCCCTGGCGGACGACGTCGATGCTGGAGAGGACGTTCTGGAGGTATACAGAGCTATGGATACCCTTTGATGGGGTCGACACCCTCCCCGACGCAATATTGTGTCCCTCCATAGTGGCCTAACAGGGACCTCCCTCTGCTCCCCCAGTTTGGACCGTCCATTCTCCTGGCTGTAGTAGCTTCGCAGCCATAGACGAAGTCAATACCATTTGTGTATGCCACAAACTGACTTTACTCCACGACATCCAGTATGCTGCGGACATTATCGTTACCTTGCTTCAGGAGATGCATGTTGTAACTGACTGCGCTCCCGACAGTTTTACAGCCGTGCGGTGGCGTTCCTTCTACGTCACGGCATCCGTGATGATACAGTAGCCTATCTCCTTGATGCCAGAGGTATGGCTCTCATATTCATTGGTGTCAGGATCGTCAACGTCAATGCGTCATCTGTTTCGGGTCGCCATCGTTAGAGTTCCACCTTCGAAAAAGTCATGCCTCTTTTCGTGGATCGGCAGGATGCATTCTTCATGGGAGACGATTTCAGCTGCACCCAGGCACCCAGAGACAAAATATCACGTCACTCTCATTTCGCGACGCTAACACAATTCCACAGCTTCTCAGTCTTGTGGATTATTGGAAGCATGTTCATGATGACCTTGTAAGGTTTACGCATTTCACTGGCCTGTCATCCAGCCACCTCGACCGTGCTTACATCTTCCTCGATAGCGTCAGACAGCTGCGGGCTGCTGAAGTCTGGCCCTTGGCGTTCTCTGATCAGGACGCATACATCTGCGTCATTCATAGCTGCGCAACACCCTAGATCACTCGACTGCCGACAGTTTATCTAGACCACGGTTACAGCTTGTCGTCGACGCCGTATGCGTTATCGGTCTGGTGTGTCATACTTGGTACTCTGCACAAAGCCTATCCTCCGCAAGGTCTTCATTGGTTACAGATAGGAGGTGCTGCCGTGTCAGTGACGAACCCAGGAATTCTGTTTCAACATTCACCTGCAATGTACTATGATCCCACATTCGCCAAGAGCGCCAGGCGATGGTGACTTGTACCACTTCCCTCTCTCACCATCGCCTTGAAGGATCTGTGGTCTGGGCGCGCACACAGGACGGGTTAGTGCGGCAGCGTCCATCTGTGTCTCACGTATAGCAGAACGGCCCCACTGTCGGAGGACTTCGATTAATGTTCTTACGGCTGCTGATGGGCGGCGTTAAGATACCGAACATGATATCGGGTCTGCCCTCCATGCTTATTGTGTTATGCTAGACTCTGAACAGTCACCACCCTCCCAACATTACGCCTGTCTCCAGACTCTCCTGTGGGTCAGTTTCCGGAGAAACGGTGGATCTGCTTGCTAACGTCACAGAGGGCGAAGTCCATTATGCTATCCAGGCAGATTCCATCTACTGGTCGCCTGGCCTTCGCGGTCTCCCACGAGTCGTATCGGACATTTCGTCCCCTGCTGGCGCCAGCGCTGAATGAAATTTGTCAGGACCATATGTCACTTCTCGTGCCGATTCTACACGGTTTCCTCGGCGGTAACCTCATTCCCATCCGCAAACCGCAGGGTAACTCACTGATAAGTGGTTACCGCCCCCTGACGTTGCTCAACAGTGACACAAAGGTCTTTACCTGGCTGTTCACTTCACGGCTTAGACGGACGGCCATGTTCGCGGTTTACCACGATGATTCTGTCCGATGCTTAGGGCTCGTTTTCACAAGTGATCTCCGTCATGCGATTGCCCTCAACTGCCGGCACCTACTGTTCTAACTACGACCTGGGCTCTAAGGTCACCGTTCACGAACACTCGAACCCTGTGGCACACATACTTCCTCTATCGCCGGTCTTGTCCTGCCGCAGTCTAGCGGCATTAGGTTCATTAGTTTTCCAAGACTTTCTCTTCTCTTCTGTCGTACAGAAGTGTTTCAGGTCACTATCATGTGGCTGACAGAGCGATAGCCCTTTCCGTTGCCTCTCACATACTGCTGTGGCGCCGTTGTCCTATGTGCCTTACCAGCCTATAGCTGGAAGCCCTTGCTCCACACTCATTGTCAACACCTATCCCTCTCTCGGACGTCCCGCCGCCCTTCTTTTACTTCCGCCACTTCTTCCTCGAACTGAGCTACATCCGTACTGCGATACTACCAACGCCCTTGATATCCACAAAGGCGATCTGTGGCCTTCTTCAGCAGTACAGCTCACCGTATGTATTTGAGAAGAAGAATCCTCACGTGGATTGGCGTGCTGTTCGGTGATCGATGTGCGCTTCTTATCTTGAAACTGACGTCCAGTCCGCTTGGTATCTTACTACCAATGGGAAGGTAGTATCCCGGTCACAGCTTGACGGGTTCATCTCACAGACACCCCGTTGTGTGTCGCCTGTCATATTTTGACAGGGTCGAGCATCGCCTAGCGTGCAGATCCGCAAGAGGTTTCTGGTTCTTGGTGCGACAACTGACAGTCCTAATAACCTATATGACTCCTCAACAGATATCTACTCAACTGCCCTTCTTTCTTCACGCGAGATAATTCCCGCTAGCCGGCCGAGGTGGCCGAGCGGTTCTAGGCGCTACTAACTGGAACCGGGTGACCGCTACAGTCGCAGGTTCGAATCCTCCCTCGGGCATGGATGTGTGTGATGTCCTTAGGTTAGTTAGGTTTAAGTAGTTCTAAGTTCTAGGGGACTGATGACCTCAGAAGTTAAGTACCATAGTGCTCAGAGCCATTTGAACCATTTCCCGCTAGGGAGGAATGTGGAGTGGATTTATGTACACGCAGTTCAGTACTTTTTTGGTGATGGGGGATAACTTATCCTCCATTTTAGCTCTTCCTTAATGAACTTAATTGGGTTTGTTTGTAGTGTTTATCTTAACCCAAGATAGAGCTGAGGTATTCCTGCTGTGAGGAGCTGATCCCCACATCTTCCACACTTAGAACTAATATATTCTCTGGTCATCGGCATGCTCTTCTCCGAAAGCCTATGCATCGATAGTCTCACTGAGTCTGTTAGTTTCCTTCTCGTCATGGTGTTACTAATAAATAAATAAACAATTTATGCTCGTTACACTGTCCTTCTATTCCGTGATCCTTACGCTTTCGTTGGTTCCTTGGGGATGGAAACGCGACGTGGTGGCCTGGCCTGTGGTTGCGAAAAAAAAAGTTCCTACTGCCAAACATAATATCTTTTTCTTACACAATTATGGACTGTCAGTCCGGTCTTCGGCGTATCTGTTCGCTGTATTCAAATTTGTGTTTATGTCGTGGTGTGACGTCCGTTTTCAACAGCGAGGTATAAGGAAGGGACCACCTGATCTACGTACTTCCTATTTGTTCTACCTAAGTACCACATGTTACCCACATGTAAGTTTTGACTCTTGAATTACTTTGTTGTAACGTCCACTGAAGAGCCAAAGAAATTTGTACACCTGCCTATTACACCTGCCCCCGAAAGCACGCAGAAGTGCGGCGAGACGACGTGACATGGACTCGACTAGTGTCTGAAGTAGAGCTGGAGGGATCTGACAACATGAATCCAGCAGGGATGTCCATAAATCCGTAAGAGTACGTGGGGGTGTGGGGTGGAGAACTCTTCAGAACAGTACGTTGCAAGGTGTACCAGATATGCTCAATAATGTTCATGTCTGGGGAGTTTAGTGGCCAGCGGAAGAGTTTAGGCTCAGAAGAGTGAAGCCACTCTGTAGCAATTCTGGAAGCGTGGGGTGTCGCATTGTACTGCTGGAATTGCCAGTCGGAATGCACAATTGACATGAGTGGATGCAGGTGATCAGACAGAATACTTACGTACGTGTCACCCGTCAGAGTTGTATTTACAGCTATCAGGGGTCCCATATCACACCAACTACACACGCCCCACAGCATTACAGAGCCTTCACCAGCTTGAACATTCCGTGCTGACATGCAGGGTCCATGGGTTCATGAGGTTGTCTCAGTGCCTGTACATGTCCATCCGCTTGATACAATTAAAACGAGACTCTTCCGAACAGGCAACATGTTTCCAGTCATCAACAGTCCAACGTCGGTGTTGACGGGCCCAGGCGGAAGGGCAGTGAAGATTTGTATGGTGCATTGTGTCATTAACGGTACACGAGTGGGCCCACGGCTCCGAAAGACCATATCAATAATGTTTCTTTGAATGAATGCTGACACATGTTGGTGGACCAGTGTTGAAGTCTGGCAATTTTCGGAAGGGTTGCACTTCTGTAACGTTGAACGATTCTCTTCAGTCGTCGTTGGCCCCGTTGCAGCATCTTTTTTCGGTCGCAGCGATGTCGGAGATTTGATGTTTTAATGGATTCTTTATGTTCACGGCACAGTCGTGAAATGGTCGCACAGGAAAATCCCCACTTCATCGCTACCTCGGAGATGCTGGTACCATCGATCGTGCGCCGACTATAACACCACGTTTAAATGCACTTAAATTTTGATAACGTTCCATTGTAGTAGCAGTAATCGATCTAACAACTGCGCCAGACACTTGTTATGTTACATAAGCGTGCCGACCACAGCGCCATATTCTGCCTGTTTCCATATCTCTGTATTTGAATACGCATGCCTATACTAGTTTCTTCGGCGCTTCACTGTAGTACAGACCGAATGTACCTGCGATGCTAATACATTCTTACCACATAACTCATATTCGGCAACCAATGAATACTATGACAACAGCCAAGACAACAGAAGGACAGACCCGTCAATAACCGGGCGGAAATTTCATTATTTTGTGAAAAAAAGGGGTATAGAGAGGTTTGAATAGGGATCTCCGACTTCTTAGTCCAACACCGTGACAACACAACCACGACGCCACAGGCCTGGCAATTCGCTCCATGTTGCACAACTTGAGCTTGAACCGTTCATTGGTTCTATTTTTCTTCTTTCCTCGCAGTTCAGTATATCTTCTCCCCGTTTCCATGCTTGATTTGTGTTCAGTTTCTGACAGGCTATCCAATGGGCAATTTCACCCCTAAACCTGAGGGGGGCTGCGATGGGGACATTCCATTGTCAGTAGTGCCACATGGTCGTCCTGGGCGTTCGGACTCCGTTCTCCTTTCGACCCTACATTCTCGTGACCATTACTGACAGTAATCACGTGCGTCGGCTACATTCCTGTCAGGTCTTTCTGCAACATCCAAAAGGACCGTCGGCTTCTCGTAGCCGTATTACAAGACCTCGTTCAAACGCAGTGAGATGTTGATAACGGCGTCATGGCGCCTTAAAAGCAAACTTGACTAACATTTATCCACCACGTCCTTCCTCAAAAATAACTAACGCCTACTACCGTTGCAGCCTGTATTTACAGCAGACCTGATTTGCATGTTCATAGTTGCCGCTCTTATGCGACTTTTTCTAATCTGAGATAGCCGTCACCTTTCGAATATAGAAACACGGGAATTCCACTGTTAAATGAAGAGGAGAGAGCAGATAGGTGGAAAGAATTCATTGAAAGCCTCTATGAGGGTGAATATTTGTCTGATGTGATAGAAGAAGAAACAGGAGTCGATTTAGAAGAGATAGGGGATCCAGTATTAGAATCGGAATTTAAAAGAGCTTTGGAGGACTTACGGTCAAATAAGGCAGAAGGGATAGATAACATTCCATCAGAATTTCTAAAATCATAGGGGGAAGTGGCAACAAAACGACTATTCACGTTGGTGTGTAGAATATATGAGTCTGGCGGTATACCATCTGCCTTTCGGAAAAGCATCATCCACACAATTCCGAAGACGGCAAGAGCTGAAAAGTGCGAGAATTATCGCACAATCAGCTTAACAGCTCATGCATCGAAGCTGCTTACACGAAAAATATACAGAAGAATGGAAAAGAAAATTGAGAATGCGCTAGGTGGCGATCAGTTTGGCTTTTGGAAAAGTAAAGGGACGAGAGAGGGAATTCTGACGTTACGGCTAATAATGGAAGCAAGGCTAAAGGAAAAACAACACACTTTCATAGGATTTGTCGTCCTGGAAAAAGCGTTCGACAATATAAAATGGTGCAAGCTGTTCGAGATTCTGAAAAAAGTGGGGGTAAGCTATAGGGAGACACGGGTCATATACAATATGTACAACAACCAAGAGGGAATAATAAGAGTGGACGATCAAGAACGAAGTGCTCGTATTAAGAAGGGTGTAAGACAAGGCTGTAGCCTTTCGCCCCTATTCTTCAATCTGTACATCGAGGAAGCAATGATGGAAATAAAAGAAAGGTTCAGGAGTGGAATTAAAATACAAGGTGAAAGGATATCAATGATACGATTTGCTGTACGTCTGGAGTACAGCATTGTATGGTAGTGAAACACGGACTGTGGGAAAACCGGAACAGAAGCGAATCGAAGCATTTGAGATGTGGTGCTATAGACGAATGTTGAAAATTAGGTGGACTGATAAGGTAAGGAATGAGGAGGTTCTACGCAGAATCGGAGAGGAAAGGAATATGTGGAAAACAGTGGGAGAAGGAACAGGATGATAGGACATCTGCTAAGACATGAGGGAATGACTTCCATGGTACTAGAGGGAGCTGTAGAGGGCAAAAACTGTAGAGGGCAAAAACTGTAGAGGAAGACATAGATTGGAATACGTCAAGCAAATAATTGAGGACGTAGGTTGCAAGTGCTACTCTGAGATGAAGAGGTTAGCACAGGAAAGGAATTCGTGGCGGGCCGCATCAAACCAGTCAGTAGACTGATGACCAAAAAAAAAAGTTCACAACAGTATTGAAAGAGATATCGGCCTTTACAGATGAAAATTTCCCTTCCGTTTGAGTGACTGTGTCAATGCCGCCTTTCGTATCGTTACAATATAAATCTGTTATAGCTTTCTTCTTACCCCAAACTTTCAGATGTCAGATACTCAGTTCGGTACCAGACATTGTATGTCGACAGAGTACCAACATAAACTCTGATTTAGTTCGTACTATGTGCTGTTCTCCAGCAGAACAGAGAGAAACATTAATTAAAATTAACACTAGAATTAAGGGGCACAGGGAAAGCGTAGCTGTAACTACTCCGTGTAGCTTCCGAGGAGAAGTTGGTAGAGTGTTATGTCGTCCTATTAAGAGTCATAGGTTCATACCCCACTGACGACAGTTTATTTTTTTATGTGTTGTGCCTCAAATTGCGATATTGGGCTATTAATACTTCCGCACGTCTGACGAAACTGTTTCCTTATTCTACAGTTCGTATTGTTTATGTTTATTCTGTGAATGTACAAATTCACTAGCTGCATATCACGAGTGATGCCTGTTCTGTCGCACACGTTCAACAGAGCACTACACCTATCTATACAAATATACTCCATATTTTTGCTCCTTTCATCACGAAGCCAAAGCAGACTGCCAAAAGAAGACTGCTACAACTCCTAAAAGTCCTGTTACACGTCAGCCAAACCTACTCTCATGCAACAGCTTCACGTGTAAACAGTTATAACAAATTGTCAGCACTGGAGCCTGAACGCGGAACCTTTGGCATCACGACCTCACACACTACCAACTCATCCACGCAAAATATTAGAAACAGTCCTTCACAGATAACCTTTCCTGTGCCCCGTAGTTCTGGTGTTACTTTTAATTACGATTTACTCATGTTCTGCTTGACGACAGTACACAGCACAAACTAAATACGTGTTTTGGTTGGTACTCTGTCTACACACAACTTCTGGTACCGATCTCTGAGCCTGACATCTAGCTTATCTTCGTATCGCTTCCATTGTCTCCAAGTAAGGTAAATAAATTACAAAGTGGTCACTTTGCCCTGTCAGGTACCCGGCACGTATGCCCCACTAAACGCCATAAAGCTAAATGTTGTTGAATACTCAATTAAACAGTCGAGAAAATTGATAAACATGGTTCTGAAGAATAACAGATAAGTTTGCACTCGCATTTCTAGCAATTCATTGTCACAATATGTATTTTTAATAGATGTAAATTAATTTGTACTTGCCTTAAGTCAGCAGAGAAGAAACAAAATTTTTCACTGCAGTGGAGCTCGCACCTAGAGCCAATAAACTCACTGAAAAAACCAAAGAATTCTCTTTGAACAGTTGGAAATATTCCCCAGAAAACTTCAGCAATCTGTAAGAGAATAAAGCAAAGTGGCCATTTTACCTGCCCTGGGCATACTCACACTTCTGGAGAGCTATAGCGCCGTGTGCGATCCGCATCAGAGAGGACTGACGATAGACACCAGAAAAGCTCAAAGAAGAGCAACACGTTTTGTGTTAGCTCGGAAGAGGGGAGAGAATGCAACGGATGTGATTCGCGAAATGAGATGTCAAACACTAAAGAAAGACGATTATCGTTGCGGCAGTACCTTCACATGAAGTTTCCATGACCAGCTTTGCCCTAAGACTGTGAAAATATTTTGTTGGCACACACCTGCTTAGGAAGAAATGATCATTACAATAAAATGAGAGGTATCAGATGTAACAAGAAAACATTTAAGTGTTATTTTCTCTCGCACGCTGTTCCAGAGTGCAACGGTAGACACACAGAGTAACGGTGTTTCTATAAAACCTCTGCCACGCACTTAACTGTAAATTGTAATCATGCATCTGAAGATGTAGATGTGGTACTGGTTCAAATGAAGTGTAAATATTTTCAGAGGCTCGTGTGTAACTATTAAGATTGCTGAGCATTAGTTCTCTGATGGAACACCCACAGTCATCAGTAATGAACTAAGATGTCCCGTAGTTTCCATGCAGAATTTATAATGTTGCCATGAAAAAATCTTTGGGTTAATATAGGAGAAAATTTTTTCGAGTTTGGTAACCGAAGCTAGACTACACATTGATATTTAATGTTAAATGTCCAATTATTTAGAACCTTGACATATCAGGGACATGAAAGTGATACTTTCAAATTTGCCAACAATACAGTGGGGTCAAATTATTGTGTCACTAACAAGTTCATCACTCATCATACATTCCTGAGTTTAGTACTCATTTTTACCGACCAAGAATGACAATTTAATGTGACAATCTCGAGAACGAAGTGTCACTTGAAAGGTAAGGTACTATAAGCGTCTTTCTATTGATATCAGCTCGGACAAACTGAGACTCGACCGGAAGTACTGAGCAATCACATACTATTCCGTTTCCTTTCTTAGTCATCACGGAAAAAAATGTACCCTGACGTGTCGTAATTCGTCTAGTTTTATTATATTAGTCACTTGTGGAACCAATAATTCAACCCCAGCCGTACGATGTCTGTAATTTCCAGTCTCTTTATCGAATCTACTTCAGTACTTGTTATCAAATGCTTCTCAAGGCGCTGCAACTCCCACCAAGAGTCAAGTGTTTGTATTACATTATCACCAGTAAGTGGCTGTTAGCTTTGTTTTGTCGACTTTCCGTGTGACCTGCTATTCAACATGCTATTAAAGTTCACTTTTCATCCAGTGTTTGCTGACACGTAATAGAATAATAAAGTGACCTGGTGGGAAGTTTCAGATTTAGAGTTCATATGTACTGAGGTGCAACAGACTGCGTAATAAATATACATAAGCGTAAGAATTGCAAGATGAACATCTCTTCTGAGCCGGCGATGTCAATTCATACATTTATTCATCCAGAAATAATTAATAATATTGTATAGGTAAATGGGTAGTTAAAATTTTGTTGAACTCAGCCCTAGTTGTATCTAGAACTTCAACTAGGAAAAGCAGTGGTAAGGAAAGGAAAAAGTGTGAAATAACCTCGCAATCACTGTCAAACTGCGTGAAGTAGTGCACCGCAACCAGTGATAAAAAGCGAGCCACTTATGGCCTTTGAAACCGATGAGGTGTATGCCAGGGTTGTGTCACAACATAGACAGAGAGGCTGACGCTGTCGAGAACGATGAAAGTGAGAGACAACGGCGGTGACAGAAGTGGTACTGTTGTAGAAATACTGAGATAATTCAGAATTTCTAGACAGAATAATGTGGCCATGAGAGCAGCGAGGCATTGAATAAGGAAATTAATTAACAAGCTATATTAGAACAAAGTAGTTTAAACATACCTTGTTTACCTAAGTACTTAATATAGTGGAAGATTGTGGGGCAGTCAATAGTGATGTTGTATTACAGCAGTTGATACTGAACCAAAAATCGGAAATAATAAGTGGTAACTCACAAGGAATAATTGTGAGTGTATTATTTCATGTAATCGTGTACCTAAAAACCATTATGAAGAAAGGATCGACGCACTTAAGTGGAAATCACTATTATCCTGCAGCTGACACAGAGCAGAGTATGTGCATGTGCAGCGGAAAACCTCTTCAAAGGAGAAGATAACATCTGAACATCGTTTCAAGATAAATATTCGGGAATATCAATGACCATGATTAAGATTTGCACTTCGCAGAGTCTCTCGTCCATATTTCCCAGCCGTAAGATTACATCAAAAGTACCAGTAAACAACCGTTGCGTAAATAAAGACTTAAAATTTAACACTTAACAACTCAAAAACTGAGCGCGAGGATGGACGTGGTAAGTTCACGTGGAATCGTCGAATTTTAAGAGGATAAGTATTCATCAACCTTGAGATACTGTGATATTCAATTATTGCAGTCATGAACTTCACGATGCATAAAACTGGTGTAGTTATTTATATACGGCCTAGGACATGATTTCTGACCGACTATTTTTTTAAAAGTAGCAATACCATCCAAGGACACCAACACACTGAAGTCGACACGTGATATAGGAGTCGAAACAAGCCCTATAGTTTAGCAGGAACTTCAGCACGATGAATTCTGAACGATAGCTATGTGCCACAACATTTAAGAAGGAATAAGAGCACAGTCACGACGCCTGTTGTTCATTAATATAACGAATCACCTACATAAGTGTAGCTCTGGAATAAATTGCTAGTACAAGATTCAAGTGGTAGCTGGAAAAACGTTACTCTTTAACTAGCATCCAAAAGAGGGTCACGAAAGAAAGGACGCCAGCATCTAACCAAGCTTCTTCTTCAAAATCGTAGCTACTTATGATGTAATTCCTATACTAATTCGCAAATGTCGCAATCTTATAATTCAAAATCCTATCATTACAAGCATTTATGTGCTGCTTCACATTCGACGTGCATGCATCTGATCGAGCAGTAAGATGGTGTGTCGAAGCAAATCAGTATAGGGCCCACGTGAAGGAATAGATGGAACCGGAACAGCTAAAAGTAGAACATCACAATCATAAACTGTAACTCTGTCACAATGTATAGGAGTTTTATGCCTCAACTCGCCAGTCACATTTCACTAGGAAACCTTCTGTAGAGTAGATCTTGATGCCATTATAATCGGCGATTGGCTGAAAAGTATCACAACTGTAGTGCAGGTCGTTAGCTAGCTGTGCCTATGGTGTTGAAAAAGCATAAAACATTAGTTTTCCCAGCAGAACTATTCCTGAGACTAAACCAAGAATCACGGTTGATGTGGCCTGCCCACACCAGAGCGCATTCAAGGCTAGACTTAGGGATAGTGTCTTCGAAGCGCTGGGCCATACTCGGTGGGACGCAAATTTCACCATAGCGCTCAGTCTGCATCGAACACTGGTGTGACGTCAGTCAGGTTATGCTGCGATCTCGTTATCATGGTGACACAGCATTCACCATATTATACAAAAAGTTGCAAAGCAGCTTTAGGTTCAATGCCAGTCCCAGACTGCCGTACCTTACTCTTGAGTTCTACCTATGGACCCCCCAACCATTCAGCAACTAAGATACGTACGAGTATAAGAGCGTCTCGTACAAATTATCGTTCCACTATCGTAACAAAAATCCCGTTGCTGAACAGTAATCGCAAATCAACTGGAACGCTTCCTTATTACCTAACATACCGCGAGAACCATCACACTAAAACTCACTTATTTTCTTCCTGAAACACGCACTGGCGGAAAAAATCGCAACAACAATAATAAATAATGTTGTGTAATGAATTTTCGGGAGTACGTCTGTCTAGGTAACATATTAAGTGATTAATATTTTGCAAGATAACAGGTCAGTGTAAGAGCGAGATAAGCCATTGCAAAAGTGGAATTCCTGACATTAATAACCGGTGTGGCCACCAGAATATTAAATGCAAGCATGATAAAGAGCACGCAATGTGTTGTACAGGTGCTGGGTGTCTGTGGGGAGACGATCCATGCTTGTAGGATAATACAGGGACGGTTTATGGTGATTACGGATGATGCTCGAGCTCTTGTCAGATGATGTCCTATATGTTATCGACTATAGACAAACCAAGGCAACATGTTGAAACACTGTAGAGCATGTTGGCTTAAAACAGCAGGATGTGGGCGAGTGTTATTCTATGGGAAAGCACCCCGTGCAGTCCTGTTCCTCAATGGCAGCTCAATAGGTCCAGTCGCCTGACCGGCGTACAAATTTGCAGTCCAGCTGCATTGGATAACTACAAGTGCACTGCTGTTGTAATACCAACTCACATCCCCGTCCATAACTCCTGGAGTTGTAGATTCAATCTGTCTAGTGCACAGCCAGGTTGGTTGCATGCCCTTAATTGGTCACCTTCTAATGAATACACGGCCATCACTGGCACCGAAGCAGGAACAGGTTTCATCAGACAACACAACTGAACTCCACTCCGACCTCCAACGAGCTCTCACTTGGCAGCACGGAAGTCGCAAATGGCTGTGGTTTGGAATCAGTGGTTTGAACGCAACAGGACGTTTGGCTTGGAGCTGTCCTTGAAGCAACCGATTTGTAACAGTTCGTTGAGTCACTGTGGTGCCAACTGCAGCTCAAAATGCTGCTGCAGATGCAGTACGATTCGCAATAGCAGCACGTCAAACATGATATTCCTCCCTCTCACAACGGAAACTCCCTATTGGTCCCTCCTCAGATATAGTGGTAAGATGTCCCAGCGGATAGGCAGGCAGAAACTAAACATACATCAAGCGTGAAAACACGAGGAAGGTGTAGTGAACTGTCAAAAAAGGAGCAAAATAGAAGGAATTCGGACATGTCCGAAAGAACAGACACCATATCCATATAAGTATATAGTTCTGACAATGCCGACCATGACCTTCTTCTTCTGTGCGAATGAACACATATTACCGGAACTCTTACGGGAATTGGTAACAATCTCTTCCACCAGTAATGAGTGTGTTGGGTAGGGTCACTGCGAATGTAGTGTATGGACATATAAAGTGAGAATGTGGGTCTCGCGGAGGCGTGCGCGAGATAGCCCCTGCAGTTGCACTATCCTCTGTGGCCTCGGTGGCTCAGATGGATAGAGCGTCTGCCATGTAGCCTAAGCAGGAAATCCCGGGTTCGGGTCCCGGTCGGGGCACACATTTTCACCTGTCAACGTCCTTCAGCAGCTGAAGGTATTAATATATAATTCTAATTTCATTCTAGACGGCTGCAGGTCATCCATTTTGTCAGTTCTTTCGGACATGTCCGAGAGAACAGACACCATATTCATATAAGTACATATGCGTAGATAGTAAGTCTGACGTGTTGGCGTTCACTGCTCCTGCGACGTCGGTTCCCTGCTCTTCATGATGATACTAATAAATAAATAAGTGACTAATGTTCGTTGTGCTGTACTGTACTCCATGTTCCCTACGCTTTCCTTGGTTCCTGGGGAGTCGAGACGGGATATGGTGAGCAGGCATCAGGTTGCGAAAAAAAAAACCTCGTGCACCACATACTTTTTTTTTTTTTTTTTTTTTTTGCAAACTTAGGGACAGTCAGTTCAGCCATTGGCATGTCTGTTCACTGTATTCAAGTTTATGTCTGTAAGGTGGTCTGACGTCCGTTTTCAACAGCGGGATATAGGGAAGGGAGCTTCAGACCTAAGTAATTTCTATTTGTTCTACACAAATGCCACATGTCACGATTCTTGCGTACCCTACACCGTGGCAGGAAACACCATACACCTCCGCCCAGTCCTCCATTAAGCTCTCGCTTGACAGCGCAGAAGTCGTCATTGGTTGTGGTATAGGATCATTGGAATGCACGCTACAGAACGTCTCGGTCGGTGAAGTAACCAGTTTGTAACAGTTTGTTATATTACTGTATGCCACCTGCTGCTCAAATTCCTGCTGCAGACGCAGTACGATGCGCCAGAACGATACGCCAAACATGATGATCCACACTGTCACAAGGGAAACGCCCCATCGCACACTCCACAGATTTGGTGGTAAGATTGCCCAGTGGGTAGCCCGTCAAAAACTGACCACAGATCGAGCTTTAAACCAGGAAGAAGGTGTACTGAACTGTGAAACAAGAAGCAAAACAGAGGGAATGAACGGTTCAGGCTAAAGATATGCTACATGGAGTACGTTTTAACAACCAAGGCATTGTAGTTGTGTGGTCACGACATAGGACTGCGAAGATGGAGGTCCGTGTTCAAATATCATTGAATCTCTCTACGGCAGTGGTGAGGCGAGCACGATTTGTCTGCGTGTCGCCTGTTGTGCAGCTTGTGAGTGAGCGCGCGTTTGTTTGCTTACGAGTAGCAGCTTATCTTGGTGCCCGCCTTTATCAACCATCACGGTATTTGCTTACTGCTAAGCCACAATGAAATTAACTTTTCTGTTTGATCATGGACGAACGGAGGTGTGTGAATCACAACGGTTTACACCGGATGATATGCCTCTCCCGACACAAGATCTGTACATAAAGCTGGCGAACAACGAGCTGTGTGCCGACTTTGTGCGGCGCCATGCTAACTATCTCACGCTTCGATGCTCTGACGGACATTTAGGGAATGTCTTGATTGATCAAGTTGGTTTTGGCCACCGAACGTTAGGGATTTTCAGTATCCCGTTTGAGGTATGTCGGGCGTTGTGGTGCCCGCCTTTAAACCTTACGGCATCGTCGTAGTCGTTTTGCTGAAACGCGGAAGACGTTCGAAACCAACCATCTTATTAACGGTGTCCGGCGGATAAAAACTGAACTACGGACCGGAAACACGTCCATCATACTTGGTTACTGACGGCTGCAGGTATTTCGTCGTGTGCGATAGCCAGCCGCGGCTTTGATCAGGTTGTGGGCAGAAAGGCCATGTCAGTTCTGAATTTGTCCGATGTACACTGTTTCAGACGTCGATCGGAGACGTATTTCTGTAGTAACCACTGATTATCTCTATCTCATCCGTCCACGATGGGGTTGCCTACTGCGCGCACTCTGAATCAGCCAGTACCGATGTCGAATCCTCTCGCCGACGCGTTGGACCTTTTGCCTGTTTCTCTCACGCTGCTGACGAAGGCAGTACAAACGAACGACGACCGTCGGCGCAAGATGTCTGTCCTGACCCCAAGGCTGTTGATTATGAAGATATACCGACCTCACTTTTCTGCCGTTTGGCCACATGTCGGATGACAGCCACCCGCCATACGACTCGGGACAATATGTTAGGAACCAACGTCCGCCGAGGAAACGGAAGAGGAAACACCGTACCCCTTCCGATAACTGCCTCCATCGGATGTGTGCACAGGATGACGACCCTGCTACTGATGATGTGATGTCCTCTAGCGCCCTGGCACCTGATAACGCTATGCCTTTCCCCATCTCCATCTCCACTCAGCGTACACCTAAGACACTGATCCTCCCCCATCTGCGTATGATTCAGTTGCCTCCCTTTCTATGTGGGCGCACTTAGTTTTCCAGTGAACCGGAGCGGTGAGACGCCTGTGTCCTGGGCAGACGACGTCGTTGCTGATGATGGACGTTCTGGACGAGTATGAGCGATGGACCCCCCTTGGTTGGGTCGGCTCCCTCCCTGTCACAGTGAATGCTCTTCCATAGCGATCTAATGGAGAACTCCTCATGCTTTCCCACTGTTTGAATTGCCTGTCCTACCGGCGATGGCAACTTTTCAGATTTATCGTGCAGCCACGATCAGTGTCAATACCATTCTCGTACGCTGCAATCTAGCTTTATTCGAGGAAATACTGTATCCTGTGGAGATTGATGTTGCTTTGCATCAGGAGGTACACATTGCGACGTTTTGTCCTACCCGTGGTTTTACA
The DNA here is from genome assembly GCF_023864275.1 of Schistocerca cancellata. NCBI lineage: Eukaryota > Metazoa > Arthropoda > Insecta > Orthoptera > Acrididae > Schistocerca > Schistocerca cancellata. The sequence goes on along the minus strand of NC_064630.1, from coordinate 523,285,198 downwards.
GCACATGTCTCCCATGCTTGCTCTACTGGTTGTGGGGTGGCGATCCTCCTACGTGACGGGATCCTCGCTGATACAGTGGCCTGTCTGCCTGATGCTCTCAAGTTCTGTGGCGTCAGGATCATCAACGTCTATGAGTCATCTAGTTCGATTCGCCACCGTGAACGATTCAGTTCCGATACAGTTATGCCACTTTTCGTGGGTCGGCAGGATGTATTCACCATGGGAGACGATTTCAAGTGCAACCCAGGCCCACAAAGAGCCACTACCACGTCCATCTCTGTGCGCGACGCAAGTGAGAACTCTCCTGGACTTCAGCCTTCTGGATCCTTGGGAGCACCTCCAAGTGGTGAATCACCTCCACGTAATACAGCAATCGTCAACCACGAATTGCCACTAACAACCTCTGTAGTAGTACAAGAAAATTGAATCTTGCAACCAACAAATGTAATAGGTCCTTGAAGAAGTTCTTGTTGTGCAGTCTCATTTGGAGTAATAGAAAAACTGGCCACACTCTTGTAGACAGGCATCCTGTTCTTCCTTCTATACGTCCTCCTCCTGTACGGCATGGCTGTGTGCTGCGTGCGGCTGCCTCGAGTCGAATGAGCGTACTGTTGCCTCACGAGCGAGATATAGAGTCCCGTTACGTCATAGCGATAAGATTATACGGGCGTGGCAGGAAGTAAGCCCGCTCAGTAGCGCAATGGCGGCAGCGGAAACGCAGCAATTCTGCGGATCGCGCTTAGTTAAAACTCTAGCGCGATCCTGCGCGCCCTTCCGGCGGCCGAGCGAAGCTCGTTCAAGGAATGCAATGATTAATGATAAACGAGAAAGCTGCATGGCTGTGTAAACCATGCTGTTGCCTCGAGTTAAATGAAATGCTGTTGCGTCGTTATATACGAGCACTACAAGTCGTCCAAACATGCAGTAGCAGTCTGCAAGTACTGATAAGAGCACCCCAATACGTCACTGCGATAAGCTTATCTGGGCGTGGCAGGAAGTAAGCCCGCTCAGTAGCGCAATGGCGGCAGCGGAAACTCAGCAATTCTGCGGATCGCGCTTAGTTAAAACTCCAGCGCGATCCTGCGCGGCGCCTCGTGCTGCGGCTAAGTCCGGTTCAAGGTCACCCGCCAAGATGGTGGCGCACACAGCCATGATATAACACCCACCCACCTCCCCAGGAGTCGGAACTCCCGCACCCATCACATCATTAAGAATGATATATATATATGAAATTAGATTATAGATAATTAATATTTTAGGTCTTTAAAAAAAATCGCACGGGATAGATAAGGATGCTTCGCAACTGTAAATTGAACAATAAAATAGTGCTCGTATATAACGACGCAACATCATTTCATTTAACTAGAGGCAACAGCATGGTTTACACAGCCATGCAGCTTTCTCGTTTATCATTAATCATTGCAATCACATATTTACCTTTATTTATCCATCATATGGCTGCAGGAGTTCCGACTCCTAGGGAGGTGGGTGGGTTATTATTTTCTTAGTTTATCATATACAACATATTACTACACATTGATCTTGTCAAAAGCCGGGAAGCGATTCTTCTTGGTGTTTTAGTTCACTGGGGCACTCTGGGATGCTCTCTGGGGCACTCTGGGGCACTCTGGGATGCTCTCTGGGCCACTGTCTGATCATCTCTGTGGTATATAATCATGCTAATTTTTTCCTGATTTACAGCTCTCCTGTAGAGCTTACGCATTTCACTGGCCGTTCTTCCAACTGCTTCGATTGTTTCTACATCTCCCAAGATACTGTCAGTAGGATGAAGGTTACTGAGGACTAGCTTGTTTCGTTCTCTGACCATGATGCATGTACCTGTACAATCAGTCTCTGCCTCCGAAGGGTACCATGGTAACTCAACAGCTATGTCACCCGACCGCTGGAAATTTATCGAGGCTATGTGAACAGCCTGTCGTCGACGCCGTGATGGATATCAATCTGCCCTGTCATGCTGGGTGCTCCGCGCAAGGCCTGCCTTCCACAAGACCACGGTTCCTTACAGAACGGAGGTCGCAGCGTGGCGGCAACGAACCTAGCAATTGTATGTCACCGTTCTCCATTGGTGTATAGTGACGTATTCTCCAGAGCGTTAGGTGATGTTGACTTTTGCCAAGACACAGCTCACGTCCCTCTCTCACAGTCAACTTGAGGGAGCTATGGTCAACGCAGGCACACACGATGGGTTAGTGCAGCGGTGTCCATCAAAATATCATCTGATAGCGGACGGCGGCATCGTCGGAGGCCTTTGATTAATGTTCTTGTGACTGATGATGGACAGCAGTGCTGAGGTCATGGAATCACTGGAATGGGTTACCACCTACGGAGAAGCTCTTTGTAGCTACCTCACCGTCCACAAATCGAACGCCATTTCTACAGGTGTGAGGCTTCCTGTGGACAGCGCTGCTCCTTTGCGTGTAACTGAAAGTATACTATGCTTAGGCCTCGATTTCGCAAATGATCTGCGGCGCACAATTGCCCTCAACTGCAGGTGACTACTGTTCACTCTACGAACTGGACTCTTAGATCACCGTTTACGAGCACTCGATTTTTTGCAACCGACAAAACATGTAAACGTGTATTTGGCGTCAAGTATCCCCCATGTGGCACATACACTTCGTCTACCGCCGCCTGTGCCCTCTTCATGGTAGCGGCGTTGGGTTCACATTATTGCCACGATTTCCTGTTGAAGATGAGGTACGAGACCCTTACACTCTAGCCGTACAGAGGTGGTTTAGGTCTCTATCTTGTCCCTGACAGAGCGATAGCCCTCTTCGTTGGCTCTCACATGGTGCTGTGGCGCCGTTTTCCTATGTGTCTTAGCATCCGATTGCTGGAAACCCTTGCACCATAGTCTCACTGAGCACCTATCCCGCTTTCGAACGTCCCTCCACCCTTCTTTTACTTCCGCCACTCTTTCCTCGAACTGAGCTACACCCCTACTGCAATATTGCCAACAATTTACATCCTCGAAGACTTCTTTACCGTCTATGGGAAGCAAGTATGCCCGTCACGCCTTCACCTCGCAGACATCCCGTTGTGTGTCGCCTGCGTCATTTTGGACACGGACGAGCATCGCCCGGTGCGCGGATCGGCAAGAGGTGTCTGGAACTTAGTGCAACAGATGCTGGCAGTAATTACCCGTATGACTCCCCATCAGATATGTACTCAACCGCTCCTCTTCTCGGATGCGGAATATTCCCCGCTAGCGAAGACGAATCTCGTGAAGTGGATTACTGGACTCGTAGTTCACTTCTTGTTTGCTGATGGCGAGAAAAATCTTTGAGGTTTGGCGCTTCCTTAATAAACGCCACTGTGCAGTTGTCCGCAATCCCAAATAGAAACAATTTTTCTCAATTATTTTTGTAGTGTCTTCCTTAAGCCACCATAGAGCTGGGTGTTCCACATATCTGTCGATAGTCTCACTATGTCTGACGTCTTGCCGTGTATCCCTCTCAACGACGTCGGTTTCTTGCTCTTCACCGTGGTATTAAGGTAAAAATTTTAAAAAAAGTCGAGTTCATTGTACTGTACCTCTATTCCATGTTGCCTAGGTTTTCCTGGTTTCCTGGGGAATGGAAACGGGACATGGTGCCTATCAGACGTCGGGTTGCGAATGAAAACATCCCTCGTGTCCCATATATTTATTTTTTCAGAAAATTATGAACTGTCTGTCCAGACATGGCCATGTCTGTTCGCTGTACTGAAATTTTAGTCTGTGTTGTGGTGTGTCGTCCGTTTTCAACAGCGAGGTATAAGGAAGGGACCTGCGGACGTACGTAACTCCTATTTCTTCCATATAAGCACGACATGATATGTGTCGTGTGTTCTGTTAGGGAAGTTTTGACTAATTCGTTTGTTATAACACGGATCACATCCGTTTATTTGTTGATTTTATTTATGTGAAAGTTCTGTGTGGCATCTCGCTTGATCTCACTGTGCATCACATTTACTCGCGGCGGTAATATATCCTTACCACGTGACTCATATTCTGTAACAAACATATAGTGTGAAAACTGTTAAGACTACAGAGAAAAATTTTAGTTTTTTGGCACTTCCTTAATGAAGGAGAACAGAAACCTCAATAACCTGGTGGAAATTTCATAATTCTGTGAAAAAGAAATAGGATACGAGAGAGTTTTGAACGCTGGTCACCTGCTTCGGAGTCCAACATGACCACACACCCACGACACCATAGTCTTCGCAGTTTGCTTGATGTTGCACATCTTGTACTTAAACCTTCACTGTTTCTATTTTTCTTCTTTTTCCCCTGCTCAGTATACCTTCTCCCTATTTCCAAGCTTGATTTGTGTTAAGTTTTTGACGGTGCATCCAGTGGCCCAGTTTACCACTAAACGTGAGTGGGCTGCAATGAGGGCATTCCCCTGTCGTTTGAGCCACGTGGCCGTCGGGCTCCATTCTTCTGGTGACCCTACATTCTCGTGACCATTACTACCAGTAATCATGTGCAGTGGCTACATCCCTGTCAAGTGTTTCTGTTATATCGCAGAAGGAACATCAACTTCTCGTAGCCGTATTACGCGATCTCGATCAAACGCAGTGAGTTGTTGATAATGATGTCTTTGTCACCCTGAAGGCATTCTTGACTAACAGTAATTCACCATATCCAATATCAAAGGTAATGAACGCTCACGACTGGTAGAGCGTATATTTAAAGCAAATCTATCTTCGGGAAGAATGAATCGCATTGAAGGGTTAATTTGCACAGAAGCTAACTAATGAAATTACACATCATGATAGTAATCTGATTATTTCATATGTGTTAGTTAAAAACCTTATCACTAAATGGAAATAATGACATTTAGCTGCTAGTGGGCATTAGTTATGTCAATGGGGAAAGTTGGCAGTTCATGCCTGCCCGGGATTCGATGCCAGGTCTCTTGCTCAGTGTGCAGACACTCTCACCACTCAGTCACCTGAAGACAGTGTTCATCACAGCTGCACAGACTATCCTAGCACTCCTCCCACCACACCCACGCTACTGACGTAGTGCCGCTGCCCATTATCCTCATTACTCGCGGTATTTCGACGATTCCTGTGAGAACTCGGGAGTGGTGTGTATCTACGCTGAAGGGATCATAGGCCAACCTTGCCTTAATCATATATCTGGCGTCTGTTCTTCCAGACGTGTCCGAATGAACTGACACCACATATACATGAAACCCTTATGAATACCTCTCCTACAGGCGAATGCTGACGAAGGGAGGAATGTTTGTGCCACACGGACACAAGTATTGATTGTATATGGGCTACATTTATTTCTCTCCCGTTGCTGGGAGACCATAAGGAGCTTGGCGCGCGTAAGCAGCGGCAGACGGGATGTATGCCCGTACTCGTACAGCAATATGTAAGGGACTGTCTGGCAGCGGTGACGGTTAACAATGTGCGTTTACAAGGGACGTGTGGACACTCGTTTTTGGCTGAACACAGCTGGAGAGCGGCAACGACCCCGATGCAGTGTTTCCGGACCATCACTCTAATTTGTTGTTCAAATGGCGTCTACTCGACCGCTCGAAGAAGCAAGTTTGCTCGTATTGTGAACCATGATGACTTTTTTCTTTTTGGTCATCAGTCTACTGACTGGTTTGATGCGGCCCGTCACGAATTCTTTCCCTGTTCCAACCTCTTCATCTCAGAGTAGCACTTGCAACCTACGTCCTCAATTATTTGCTTGACGTATTCCAATCTATGTCTTCCTCTACAGTTTTTGCCCTCTACAGCTCCCTCTAGTACCATGGAAGTCATTCCCTCATGTCTTAGCAGATGTCCTATCATACTGTCCCTTCTCCCAGTGTTTTCCACATATTCCTTTCCTCTCCGATTCTGCGTAGAACCTCCTCATTCCTTACCTTATCAGCCACCTAATTTTCAACATTCGTCTATAGCACCACATCTCAAATGCTTCGATTCTCTTCTGTTCCGGTTTTCCTACAGTCCATGTTTCACTACCATACAATGCTGTACTCCAGACGTACATCCTCAGAAATTTCTTCCTCAAATTAAGGCCGGTATTTGATATTAGTAGACTTCTCTTGGCCAGAAATGCCTTTTTTGCCATAGCGAGTCTGCTTTTGATGGCCTCCTTGCTCCGTCAGTCATTGGTTATTTTACTGCCTAGGTAGCAGAATTCCTTAACTTCATTGACTTCGTGACCATCAATCCTGATGTTAAGTTTCTCGCTGTTCTCATTTCTACTACTTCTCATTATCTTTGTCTTTCTCCGATTTACTCTCAAACCATACTGTGTACTCATTACACTGTTCATTCCGTTCAGCAGATCATTTAATTCTTCTTCACTTTCACTCAGGATAGCAATGTCATCAGCGAATCGTATCATTGATATCTTTTCACCTTGTATTTTAATTCCACTCCTGAACCTTTCTTTTATTTCCATCATTGCTTCCTCGATGTACAGATTGAAGAGTAGCGGCGAAAGGCTACATCCTTGTCTTACACCCTTCTTAATACGAGCACTTCGTTCTTGATCGTTCACTCTTATTATTCCCTCTTGGTTGTTGTACATATTGTATATGACCCGTCTTTCCCTATAGCTTACCCATACTTTTTTCAGAATCTCGAACAGCTTGCACCATTTCATATTGTCGAACGCTTTTTCCAGGTCGACAAATCCTATGGAAGTGTTTTGATTTTTCTTTAGCCTTGCTTCCATTATTAGCCGTAACGTCAGAATTGCCTCTCTCGTCCCTTTACTTTTCCTAAAGCCAAACTGATCGTCACCTAGCGCATTCTCAATTTTCTTTTCCATTCTTCTGTATATTATTCTTGTAAGCAGCTTCGATGCATGAGCTGTTAAGCTGATTGTGCGATAATTCTCGCACTTGTCAGCTCTTGCCATCTTCGGAATTGTGTGGATGATACTTTTCCGAAAGTCAGATGGTATATCGCCAGACTCATATATTCTACACACCAACGTGAATAGTCGTTTTGTTGCCACTTCCCCCAATGACTGTAGAAATTCTGATGGAATGTTATCTATCCCTTCTGCCTTATTTGACCGTAAGTCCTCCAAAGCTCTTTTAAATTCCGATTCTAATACTGGATCCCCTATCTCTTCTAAATCGACTCCTGTTTCTTCTTCTATCACATCAGACAAATATTCACCCTCATAGAGGATTTCAATGTATTCTTTCCACCTATCTGCTCTCTCCTCTGCATTTAACAGTGGAATTCCCGTTGCACTCTTAATGTTACCAGCGTTGCTTTTAATGTCACCAAAGGTTGTTTTGACTTTCCTGTATGCTGAGTCTGTCCTTCCGACAATCATATCTTTTTCGATGTCTTCACATTTTTCCTGCTGCCATTTCGTCTTAGCTTCCCTGCACTTCCTATTTATTTCATTCCTCAGCGACTTGTATTTCTGTATTCCTGATTTTCCCGGAACATGTTTGTACTTCCTTCTTTCATCAATCAGCTGAAGTATTTCTTCTGTTACCCATGGTTTCTTCGCACCTACCTTCTTTGTACCTATGTTTTCCTTCCCAACTTCTGTGATGGCCCTTTTTAGAGACGTCCATTCCTCTTCAACTGTACTGCTACTGCGCTATTCCTTATTGCTGTATCTATAGCGTTGGAGAACTTCAAACGTATCTCGTCATTCCTTAGTACTTCCGTATCCCACTTCTTTGCGTATTGATTCTTCCTGACTAATGTCTTGAACTTCAGCCTACTCTTCATCACTACTATATTGTCATCTGAGTCTATATCTGCTCCTGGGTACGCCTTACAATCCAGTATCTGATTTCGGAATCTCTGTCTGACCATGATGTAATGTAATTGAAATCTTCCCGTATCTCCCGGCCTTTTCCAAATATACCTCCTCCTCTTGTGATTCTTGAGCTGGGTATTCGCTATTACTAGCTGAAACTTGTTGCAGAACTCAATTAGTCTTTCTCCTCTTTCATTAGTTGTCCCAAGCCCATATTCTCCCGTAACCTTTTCATCTACTCCTTCCCCTACAACTGCATTCCAGTTGCCCATGACTATTAGATTTTCGACCCCCTTTACATACTGCATTACCCTTTCAATATCCTCATACACTTTCTCTATCTGTTCATCTCCAGCTTGCGACGTCGGCATGTATACCTGAACTATCGTTGTCGGTGTTGGTCTGCTGTCGATTCTGATTAGAACAACCCGGTGACTGAACTGTTCACAGTAACACACCCTCTGCCCTACCTTCCTATTCATAACGAATCCTACACCTGTTATACCATTTTCTGCTGCTGTTGATATTACCCGATACTCATCTGACCAGAAATCCTAGTCTTCCTTCCTCTTCACTTCACTGACCCCTACTATATCTAGATTGTGCCTTTGCATTTCCCTTTTCAGATTTTCTAGTTTCCCTACCACGTTCAAGCTTCTGACATTCCACGCCCCGACTCGTAGAACGTTATCCTCTCGTTGATTATTCAATCTTTTTCTCATGGTAACCTCCCCCTTGGCAGTCCCCTTCCGGAGATCCGAATGGGGGACTATTCCGGAATCTTTTGCCAATGGAGAGATCATCATGACACTTCTTCAATTACAGGCCACATGTCCTGTGGATACACGTTACGTGTCTTTAATGCAGTGGTTTCCATTGCCTTCTGCATCCTCATGTCTTTGATCATTGCTGATTGTTCCGCCTTTAGGGGCAATTTCCCACCCCTAGGACAAGAGAGTGCCCTGAACCTCTATTCACTCCTCCGCCCTCTTTGACAAGGCCGTTGGCAGAATGAGGGTGACTTCTTATGCCGGTAGGCTTCGGCCGCCAATGCTGATTATTTATCAAAATTTAGTCAGTGGCGGGGTTCGAATCCAGGACCGAAGACGTTTCGATTATGAATCAAAGACGCTACCCCTAGACCACGGGTAGCCTGACATCTTTTGATAAATGGGATTAATTTTGTGCTCAGTAACTGCATCCTAGCTCCTTTTCATCGTACTTGAGATCTGATTTATTATTTCGCTCAAGTTTCTTGTCTACTCGCCACGTACCTGAAAAGGGTTGGCATCTTGGAGTGTCTTCAAGGAGATTTCGTTAATTTCACTCCGTAAAATCCCTGCTGTGATCTTATTTGTCGTGCTCGCGAGTTTTCTGTAACTTACTTTGTGGTTTAATTTCTGTTACTTAGTGTCATGAATTTTAAGGAAAGAATGTTAATTTAAAGTTGTCAGCCTCTGCTCCTTTTGACATTTCATTCAAGTATTATTTAGTCCTTAGGGACGATCCAATTTATCTAACGTTTTGGCCAAATAAATCCAGCATATTAGCTTATATTTAAGTAGACCAATGTTTAATTCTGTTGCAGAACGGATTACTCGTTATTTAATGAATCGCTTGTGAGGAGATTCGTTATATGCCTCAAAGATTCCAGCGACATTTACAAAATAGCTTTGCAATATGATTATTAGCGGGTATCCGTTCTGGTAAGGGAAGTGGCCAGGTAGTTACATCAAATCTGTACTACTTGTCCTTTACTACCTCTTCGAACTATCACTTCTGTGATATTATTTATGGCGTCTGTATTTACTTTGCTGCTTGCTGGTCCTCGCCAAGTCTGTTTGTGTATTTGATCGGCTGCTACCATTGTTTGCTCTCCTGTCGCCATGAAGTTGAAGTTTTATCTTTCCTAAAATTTTTCAGTTGTCTCGATTGCAACTAGTTTTATGAAAATGGTTTCTTTTCATTTTTTTAGTAAATCTAAGAAACGTCACCTATAGACACTCTTTAATATAAGTTATGCTTATTGTTGGATTGTCCACTGTGCTGTAAATCTCAGTATATGCATTTCTTGCACTTTAGGCGAATATCAGGCAAACCTTAAATCACCTTCAACGATCGGAAACCATGTCTGCGTGGCCTTTACTTCAGTTAACTTGCACACGTTCTTGCTAGAGTCCAGTGTATGAAAACTTTGTAGTAACCGTAAAAATTTTGTTTTTGGTTCAGCGTGGGCGGCTTGATGAAATTCCCAAGTACAGTCCATCATTCCAGCAGTTACGTTCTTTTCAATATGGGTCACAAGCCGTCATTCTAGGATCTAAAAATAATTTTGCATAAGCCTTGAACTGTTACTTCGTTAATGAACGTACCCGTAGCTTAAATTACACTCCTGGAAATGTAAAAAAGAACACATTGACACCGGTGTGCCAGACCCACCATACTTGCTCCGGACACTGTGAGAGGGCTGTACAAGCAATGATCACACGCACGGCACAGCGGACACACCAGGAACCGCGGTGTTGGCCGTCGAATGGCGCTAGCTGCGCAGCATTTGTGCACCGCCGCCGTCAGTGTCAGCAAGTTTGCCGTGGCATACGGAGCTCCTCGCAGTCTTTAACACTGGTAGCATGCCGCGACAGCGTGGACGTGAACCGTATGTGCAGTTAACGGACTTTGAGCGAGGGCGTATAGTGGGCATGCGGGAGGCCGGGTGGACGTAAAGCCGAATTGCTCAACAAGTGGGGCGTGAGGTCTCCACAGTACATCGATGTTGTCGCCAGTGGTCGGCGGAAGGTGCACGTGCCCGTCGACCTGGGACCGGACCGCAGCGACGCACGGATGCACGCCAAGACCGTAGGATCCTACGCAGTGCCGTAGGGGACCGCACCGCCACTTCCCAGCAAATTAGGGACACTGTTGCTCCTGGGGTATCGGCGAGGACCATTCGCAACCGTCTCCATGAAGCTGGGCTACGGTCCCGCACACCGTTAGGCCGTCTTCCGCTCACGCCCCAACATCGTGCAGCCCGCCTCCAGTGGTGTCGCGACAGGCGTGAATGGAGGGACGAATGGAGACGTGTCGTCTTCAGCGATGAGAGTCGCTTCTGCCTTGGTGCCAATGATGGTCGTATGCGTGTTTGGCGCCGTGCAGGTGAGCGCCACAATCAGGACTGCATACGACCGAGGCACACAGGGCCAACACCCGGCATCATGGTGTGGGGAGCGATCTCCTACACTGGCCGTACACCACTGGTGATCGTCGAGGGGACACTGAATAGTGCACGGTACATCCAAACCGTCATCGAACCCATCGTTCTACCATTCCTAGACCGGCAAGGGAACTTGCTGTTCCAACAGGACAATGCACGTCCGCATGTATCCCGTGCCACCCAACGTGCTCTAGAAGGTGTAAGTCAACTACCCTGGCCAGCAAGATCTCCGGATCTGTCCCCCATTGAGCATGTTTGGGACTGGATGAAGCGTCGTCTCACGCGGTCTGCACGTCCAGCACGAACGCTGGTCCAACTGAGGCGCCAGGTGGAAATGGCATGGCAAGCCGTTCCACAGGACTACATCCAGCATCTCTACGATCGTCTCCATGGGAGAATAGCAGCCTGCATTGCTGCGAAAGGTGGATATACACTGTACTAGTGCCGACATTGTGCATGCTCTGTTGCCTGTGTCTATGTGCCTGTGGTTCTGTCAGTGTGATCATGTGATGTATCTGACCCCAGGAATGTGTCAATAAAGTTTCCCCTTCCTGGGACAATGAATTCACGGTGTTCTTGTTTCAATTTAGCAGCATTGCCGAGTACTTAGGTTATTTTCGCTTGGTCTTGATTTGGAAGTCATTGTACTGCGGCAAATCAAAATTTCGAGTTTTTTTTTTGGCTTTGCTGTGCTAATCAGTTCTCATTTGCCATTACGCCGTTTTACTCGGTTTTTATTGATTTCTGTTACTCGTTAACTATTTCTGCTGCAGGGTTTTTGAACTTTCAAATATTTTTTGCTTACTGTGACCACCCTTTTGGTGTTTTTTTCTCGTCGTAGGGATTTCGATTGTTTTTAAGAAGCTGTTGTCTATATAAATTTTATTTGTGGTCCCAGTACCTTTCCAATCCACCGACGAGCTTCCTCCCGCTTCATTGTTCTTTTCACAAATGAGTCCTCCATTTAGGGTGTAAATAGCACAGGGCACGTTCGTGAACGAGAAGATGGAGCGCGTAAGCGTTCACAAAAAGCTGTGAAAGGGATACCTCCAGAATATGAAGTATTCGTATTTGATTCTTTGCAGTAAATTCTTGGCACGTGAATGCTCTAGGATAACTATGAGTCCACGGGTGACAGAATTCTGTCGACCCACTTGCACAACATCTAGTCTCGCTGCCCATCAAGTGTAACAACATACTCACAGTACTGTCGACGTTCTGACTTGGCATCTTTAGATCGCCTTCCTTTGATTTTTTCATTGCAGGGAATACCAAAACGGCGGGAGGGCTGCTTTCTACCTCTGCGCCACAGCCATCATCTGCCAAACTCTCTTCTCTAGACACTTTTCTCCGTGAGGCAAACATACTTTCTCAATGCACTCACTTTGGGCTATTCCTATGTATACCTGTTTCAATGAAAAGTACTCAGGACTTAAATGCGAGAGATTCTTTCACACCTAACAGTAAAAATCTTTCACTTTTCACAGACAATTTTCACACTACTAACCAGTATTCTAACGAAAGCCCACGTTATTATACAGTGACATACACGACTTCATCCCTGAGGAAACTATATGGAAGTTTGTAGGTTGTTCGCCACTGCCAAGCGTCATTCAGCATTCACTGATGTTTTCTACGTTACCACTACTTTGAAATATTCTTTCAATTTTTTATTCGTAACCTTGGTTTGGAGTCTTCCTTTAATCCGACCTGGTAGTCATCCCAAACACTCGAGCAGTACTGAAGAACGAGTCGCAGAAGTGTTTTAAGCGCGGTCTCCTTTATAGAAGAGCCACATTTTCCTAAAATCCTCCCAATAAACCGAAGTTGACAATTCATCGTCCCTATAACTCACCTTATGCGCTCGTTCCATTTCATATCGCTTTGCCGTGTTACGCCTACAGCTTTAGCCTATGAGAATGCGTCGCGAAGAACAGCAGTAATACTGTATTCTGACGCTGCAGCACTGTTTTTTCTGTTCATCAGCAATAGCTTACATGTTCATGTATTCAGAGCAAACTGCCGATTATCAAACCCAATGTAAGTTCTATCGAAGTCATCAAGTATCCTCTTACAACCACTCTACGAGAACACATTCCCGTACTCTATGTCAGCAAACAGATTCAATTTGCTGCTTTAGTTTGCTAGTTTACGTGCGTAGAGAACGAGAGAGGTACTTTCACAATTTCGTGAAGCACTCCTAACGATACCCTTGCCTCTAACGAACACTCGCCGTCCAGGAAAACTTACTGGAGCCTGTGTTTGAGCCAGTTGCATAACTGGGAACCTGCTCCGTATGCTAGCACCTTCGTTAGCAGTGTGCAGTGCGAACTGTGTTAAAAACTCCCGGAAATCTGCCTGTTGCCCTTCAGCCATGGTTCACAGGATACTTTGCGAGGAAGGAACAAGCTGTTTTTTGCATGAACGATGCTTTCTAAATCCGTGTTGATCCGTGGACAGGAGCTTTTCCGCCTCGAGGAAATTTATTGTGTATACACAAGAATTCTACAGCAAACAGACGATAAGGACGATGATTTGTAATTTTGTGGGTCCGTTCTTTTACCCTTCGTGTAAGATGGATTTCAGCTTAACTTACTTCCAGTCACTTGGTACTTTGTGCACGATGAGATATTCGCGAGAAACGAAACTTACCTCAGTGGCCAGTGCCCAAAAGTGCTCCCTGGAAAGCCGAAATGAAATTCCATGCAGTCTTCGCGACGTCCAGTGTGACATTAATATCACACACTCGCGCTAGGTCGTGTTGTCTAATTTTCTATCACAATTCCATAATTATTTTATTGACAGTATTGGACAAATGGGTCTGCGAGGAAGACTACTTTCTCCACATGGTCTTCCATATTCTTTGGTATCTCTCCACAGAGTTAGTGTTATTTTTGTGTGAATTCGATCTAGATTTTTACAAAATTTGTCTTTGTGTTAAGTACTTGTGCATTGTGTCTATTAATTAGAGCAAATAAGGATCTGTAATAACCGGACGTGATTTAAATTGCAAGATCGTATAAATTGTCCAAAAACTTTTACGTGTTTCCTCTAGCCACTAGTAACAGATATAGCTTGTTATTCTCACTATGACGGTAGTATCCTGACTCAACGATCATTCTCTTGTTGTTAAGTGAAAGTAAATAGATTTCGATCGCTCGTCTTGCTTCGTTATAAGTATTTTCTGAGTGGGATGAGTTGTATCAATTTCCCCTAAGTTTATATTCAAATTTGTACATTCGAAGTGTCTTGTCAGAGATTTTCTTTTGCTCTCTGTGTATTGACTGGTGGAGTTCATCAGAGGACTTCAAATTATCGCTTAGCCTAAATAAAAAACCACATGCATCCGACAAGCACTCTCCTATTCAAGCAGGTCCATCCTTTGCCTAACGCTCACATGATCTATTGAGGAGTGTACTACATCTCTCCATCCCATAGCGCAGATCCAGAAATCATTGGCGCAGATCATCATAGAATCGATGGACCCTTTGCTCCAAACCAAATGACCGAAATCATTTATAAGCAAATCAGCTGCAAGCTCCGCTTGCATCTCGCTAACAACGCCAGGAGCCATTGCCACGGCCGCCAGCCGCCCGTACGAACTGAGGGAGGTCTAAGAACCCACACGGTAGGCGTCACTTTTTGTTTCATGAGCAACAACTTGCAGATGACTGCACGCTGTAGTCTCGGTCGATAGAGGTAGGGCCTTCTTTAACTCCCGGATGAGAACCCACGACAGACATACTGAGTACCCATTTCAAGCTATGGACACTATTTCCAAAAGCGGCTCCATAATTGGCCCAAACCTGGAGCTCCAGATAATTAACAAACCCCTCCTCATTCCCCAGTCAGATCATAAGTGCACGTCCTTGCACATGTTACAACAAGAGTGGATCATTAAGGATTATGTCTGTTAAATGTCAGTGTACTATTTATTTGCGCAATGGGTCTATTTCTTTATTTAATGTAACCTCTTTACAAAAATGAAATGTGCAACTTCTAATATAATTATTGGGCACTGTATTTCATAGTTTTCCTATTCAGAAATTGATGTAATCTGCGTTCTATATTTGGAAAGGTATGTTGATGAGCACTGTTTTACGTTCAGTATCGTGGTGGACTCTGGATGAATGAGTCGTTCTGTTGTTGTGGATGACCTCTGGGAAAATAATTAAATGGAATAAGAGATCTACAATAATTCATTTGTTTGTCGGCACCGACTGTTAATCTACAAGACTAGTACCAAGAACACCACGGTCATGAATCATGTTCGGAACTTTGCCGGATAAATCTTGTTCCACTATTTTATGTGCAATAGTCGCACCTTTCTTGTGCTTTCTGTATTCTGTCCATAAAATTTTATCAGTATTTTGGCACGCACTTCAAATTCGATCGTCGTAATTCCACACCGCCCCATATTCACGGACAGTATCCGCTAGGTTTGCTGCATCCACCTCCGTAGCACCGTGCTTGAGCAAACCTCTCACAGGAAGATGACGGCACAAAAAAAGGAAAATAATACACCTTTCACGTGATCGTGAGAGGGTTACTTCTGGATAATTCCTTTTCTCTACAGTATCATGATAGTCAAATAACTATATAATAGGGATACTGAGTTCAGGAGCTAATTGATATACTGACTTGGATGTAAATAATTTTAATCAGCTGTAGATTAGCAAATATGTGATGTAACATTAGGGATATCCAGTGTGTGAAATCAAAATCTATTGCTGGATAACATTTCGTAGTATGTTACTTCACCAGAAGCATTGCAGTTCAAATGGCTCTGACCACTATGGGACTTAACATCTGAAGTCATCAGTCCCCTATAACTTAGAACTACTTAAACCTAACTAACCTAAGGACATCACACACATCCATTCCCGAGGCAGGATTGGAACCTGCGACCGTAACAATCGCGCGGTTCCGGACTGAAGCGCCTAGAACCAATCGGCCACCGCGGCCGGCAGCATTGCAGTACGCGTGGACCTTTCATCACATGATATTCACATTGTGGTCATGACGTTCCTCCTCAAGCTTATCTCCCTCTTCGAAGTGGCCCTCCTGAGGCCAACAAGTGTGTGGAAAGGGCCCCTCCGACAGATCACTGCAAATTTCAGTTGTTGCCAAGCAAGCTCGATTGGTGGCTAGGAAGAAGAGACCTCAGACCATTCCACTCAATAATTAATTTCTGCCTTGTGAAGAGCAGTGTTCATGATGTGGATGCGGTGTACTCCTGTGTTATCGTCTTGAGACGAACTCACAGCCGAAATGTTGACTGAAGAACTGGACAGTAGTTGGGATGAGTCTGAATGCCTCCAAAGTACACAGAAATGAAATTACCTTAAAAAGCCATCAGATATTTCGGACATCTATGCATGATACCAGCTCATAAAATGACCGCCCTACTTCCCTGTTGAACACACAGGACAGCATGTCTCATATCTGAATTAATACCTACCCACCTGCATTCTACTCTACGACAGTCATCAGGAATTTGACAAATCCTTAAGAGTCACTGAAAGTGATCCTCGAGGCACAGTTACCGTCCTTCATGCACAACTGACCACGTCAGCGCTGTTCTGGCGGTCGTAAGGCTGGCCGAGGGGTTGGTAGGCGGCAGCAGCTCTCCGATTTTAGATGAATCAGCGCGTCAATGAAGAAGTTAATCAGCCGCACCAAAGGATACCAACGTCCAGTGACGCCGGATTGGTAGGACAATAAAGAAGTGCAATCAGTATATGAAAGACGTTAATTACAAAACACTCATGTGACTCAATATAACTCAAGCGTCTGACACCCATACCACACGGTACTATCAGGAGTTATCGATCATATACGAAGAAATGCAGCGAGACTGGCCACAGATTTGTCTGACCGCTGGGACAACATCATGGAGATGCTGTAAAGTTAAAATGGTAGATGCTTGAAGATACTCACGAGACGAGGGTTATGATTAGTCTCATTGGAGAGAAAGCAACAGAAGAGACGTTAAATGACATTTTCCAAGCAATTATGAAGTGGTTCTCTGAAAATGGATTTACGCAAAGTTTTGAAAAGCGGAAAACGCGCTCTATATCAAATATAGTCATACCAACAGTCAGTAAATGGGTTTGGGTGCTCCATATTTTTTGCATGTACATATTGATGAAAACGTAAACTGGGTTAAGCACATAACTGAGCTTCTCAAGCAATCAAATTCAGCTACTTTTGCTCTTCGTAGACTTGCTACCCACGGAAACAAACGTATTAAATCCCTTATATATTTAGCATATTTACTCTTAAAAATGTCGTACGGGATATGATTTCTGAGTTAACTCATCACTTAGAAGGAAAATACTTATTGCACAGAGGAGAAAAGGAAGAATAATGTGTGTTGTTCGTTCAAAATGTTCAGATGTGTGTGAAATCTTATGGGACTTAACTGATAAGGTCATCAGTCCCTAAGCTTACACACTACTTAACGTAAATTATCCTAAGGACAAACACACACACCCATGCCCGAGGGAGGACTCGAACATCCACCGGGACCAGCCGCACAGGCTATGACTGTATGTTGTTCATCCATAGACGTCACGAAGGTACTGTTTCAAGGAGCTAGCTATTTTAACTGCTCCGACATAGTGCATATATTCGCCAGTGAAATTCGTCATACATAATCCATCACAATTTGAGAAGAACAGTGATGTACATATCTACCACACCAGAGGGAAAAGTGACGTTTATTGGCCATTCTTAAAGCTGTCAGTGGGTCAGAAAGAATTCAATATGCTGCCACAAATTTTGTTCATTATTTACCAATAACATAAAATGCGTGTGCGTAGTGAATCACATTTTAAATCTGATTTAAAATCATTTTTCTTGGAGAACATATTCTACAGTGCTTGTGAATTTACATTTAAAAACTGGTAGCCAAAAAGAAAAAAAGGTTGCATAGTAGAACTGAACATAATTATATCTTCATTTATGTCAACCGTAATCATGTATACATATCTTCTAAATTGACTTGTTCCACATAATTTCGACAGAAGGATGAATCATATGACGTATAGAAAATGTAACTAACCAACTTACTAACTGCATTCCTTGAAAATCTACTTATGTAATTTCAAGGATCATCTATAAATGAAGAATCTAGCACTGTACAATAACCCAATATGTTTCACCCCCGCACGGATAGCGTAGACAATATTAGACTAACTACAGTGTGCACAATACGTTAAGGCAAACATTCTTTTCATGCTTCGTATATGAATGAAACAGGATGAGGTTCTAATAACCAGTAGAGTTGGAAGAACCCTCTACCACGTGCTTCACAGTGGCACGCTATGAATGTCGGTGTAGGTAATCCAGAACATTTCCGTGCTAGCAGGTTTTCTTGGCATACTGTAACAGTGCGCGTGTTACAGGTTTGAAACTTACTTTGACCTGAGTCAATCGACTGAACTGTGTAAACGAGACACGTAATTACGATCTCGATTCAAGACATAACATGCTCTGCTGAAATGCAATAAACATGCATTTTACGTTTAACGCTTTCTCGCAAGTAGCTGCACTTAACGATACCCCATTCTCAAGGTGGTATAGAGGTAGGCGATCGAAAAGGACAAATTACATTGAGTTGTCAAACACAGTGCATATTAGACGCAAGGGGGTGGTTTTCTCTATCACACACACATATTCCTCTACGTCTCTTCAGAAGAGTGTATGAATGAAACCTCTCGTATGTGTGGTGCTGTGAACGGTGGGGTGGATGGTCAGCAGCTCTTGCTTCAGATGAGCCTAGAGAACCACCGCTCTCTCAGGTATGCAAGCCAGACCAGTTTTCAGCCTCAGTACACATTTCCTGAGCTTTTAATTCTCCGCACTCCAATGATCTAGCCAGCCTCTCCTTTCATAAGCCATTGTAATAGCTTTTACTAGTGCTTAGCAAATGACATTCTCTATGGGCCTGTTTTGCGAATTAGGAACTGATGACTTCGTAGAGTGGGCCCTGCATCTTATACAATAACCCAATCGATTATGGATAATCATTGCCTTATTCTCCGTTCTCCTCTGTAATGGGACACACTTCTTGTTTCTGTTTATGGAAAAAATGTGTGAAACGTTGTAAAACCTAATGACTCACATACTAGACGATCAAGTTTTATCTCTGTTTTAATTGTTTGTAAAGTAGTATGCCTAGTGTGCCAACCACTGCTGAGGATGCTGCTGCTGGTGCACAGAAACTTCTGGACGGCGAAGATTGGCCATTGGCTTCCACAAGAATTCCTAATCTAGCAATTCCAGGGAACGTAGCTGGTGCCTGTTTCACACCAGAGCGTGAGGTATTGGCAGCTCCAGAGGGAGCCCATCTAAACACTGAGAACAGCTCGTGATGAGCGAGAGGATGTTATAGTGCTCTATTAAGGGCCCGCCGACTGCTGCAAGGAGAAATAAAATAGCGACCATTTCCAGCTGTCTTTCCCTTCGCAACATGATGTTCCCTTCTCCTTTCCCTACAAGAGATGGAAGGTGCTTGCTTGCTGGATGCCAGAAAGGAATCAGACTGGGTGTGTGCGGATCAGCTGCTCCACCAGCCCAAATTAGCATGCCGTCACTTCTCTGTCACTGTCGTCGGCGCACTCGTTGGTCCCGTTTAGTTCATGTGACACAGAGTCGTCATACACCAAGTCAGACACAGACTCCCTGTCGAGAGAACCCGCGCTGCTGGTGGCGACATGTCGTCCACCACTCCTCCTGCTCTCCGCCATCCCCATCTGTATGGCCATCTTGTGTAGCTCACTGGAGCTGGAGTCGCCCCAGGTCGTGGAGGGCCCCTCGGAAATGTATTCCTCCATGAGAACATTGTTCACTGCTGTGTTCAGTTTCCCTCTCGGTCGTGTGTTACTCTCGATGGCGTGATAAGACGAGACCACATACGACAGGAATATGGAGAACATTCCACCCCTAAGGATGGCTCTCGATGGCCAACAGCTGGATGTGGAGAACCTGGGGCGTCCACAGAACTTCCAAAAGCAACGTTTCGTTTTCATTTAATATTTCTTGTCATATTGCACAACCGCTCAAAAAGAATTAAAATATTTTGATGTATGACAAAGGAATACAGACGTTTCAAAAATGAGATCGACAGTAAGTGCAAAATGGCTAGGCAGGGATGGATAGAGACAAATGTAAGGATGTAGATGCTTATCTCACTAGGGGTAAGATAGATACTGCCTACAGGAAAATTAAAGAGACCTTTGGAGAAAAGAGAACCACTTGTATGAATATCAAGAGCTCAGATGGAAACACAGTTCTAAGCAAAGAAGGCAAAGCAGAAAGATGGAAGGAGTATATAGAGGGTCTATACAAGGGCGATGTACTTGAGGACAATATTACGGAAATGGAAGAGGATGTAGATGAAGATGAATTGGGATATACGACACTGCGTGAAAAGTTTGACAGAGCACTGAAAGACCTGAGTCGAAACAAGGCCCCGGGAGTAGACAACATTCCATTAGAACTACTGACAGCCTTGGGAGAGCCAGTGCTGACAAAACTTTACCATTTGGTGAGCAAGATATATGAGACAGGTGAAATACCCTCAGACTTCTAGAAGAATATAATAATTCCAATCCCAAAGAAAGCAGGTGTTGACAGATGTGAAAATTACCGAACTATCAGTTTAATAAGTCACAGCTGCAAAATACTAACACGAATTTTTTACAGACGAATGGAAAAACTGGTAGAAGCTGAACTCGGGGAAGATAAGTTTGGATTCCGTAGAAATATTGGAACACGTGAGGCAATACTGACCTTACGTCTTATCTTAGAAGAAAGATTAAGGAAAGACAAATCTACGTTTCTAGCGTTTGTAGACTTAGAGAAAGCTTTTGACAGTGTTGACTGGAATACTCTCTTTCAAATTGTAAAGGTGGCAGGGGTAAAATACAGGGAGCGAAAGGCTATTTAAAATTTGTACAGAAACCAGATGACAGTTATAAGAGTCGAGTGGCATGAAAGGGAAGCAATGGTTGGGAAGGGAGTGAGACAGAGTTGTAGCCTGTCCCCGATGTTATTCAATCTGTATATTGAGCAAGCAGTAAAGGAAACAAAAGAAAAATTCGGAGTAGGTATTAGAATCCATGGAGAAGAAATGAAAAATTTTGAGGTTCGCCGATGACATTGTAATTCTATCAGAGACAGCAAAGAACTTGGAAGAGCAATTGAACGGAATGGACAGTGTCTTGAAAGGAGGATATAAGATGAACACCAACAAAATCAAAACGAGGATAATGGAATGTAGTCGAATTAAGTCGGGTGATGCTGACGGAATTAGATTAGGAAATGAGACACTTAAAATAGTAAAGGAGTTTTGCTATTTGGGGAGAAAAATAACTGATGATGGCCGAAGTAGAGAAGATACGAAATGTAGACTGACAATGGCAAGGAAAGCGTTTCTGAAGAAGATAAATTTGTTAACATCGAGTATAGATTTAAGTGTCAGGAAGTCGTTCCTGAAAGTATTTGTATGGAATGTAGCCATGTATGGAAGTGAAACATGGACGATAAATAGTTTGGACAAGAAGAGAATAGAAGCTTTCGAAATGTGGTGCCACAGAAGAATGCTAAAGGTTAGATGGGTAGATCACATAACTAATGCTGTATTATTGAATAGAATTGGGGAGGAGTTTGTGGCACAACCTGACAAAAAGAAGGGACCGGTTGGTAGGACATGTTCTGAGGCATCAGGGGATCACAAATTTAGCATTGGAGGGCAGCTTGGAGGGTAAAAATCGTACAGGGAGACCAAGAGATGAATACACTAAGCAGATTCAGAAGGACGTAGGTTGCAGTAAGTACTGGGAGATGAAGAAGCTTGCACAGGATAGGGTAGCATGGAGAGCTGCGTCAAACCACTATCTGGACTGAAGACCACACAACATGACAAATTAGTGGCTAGCTATCCCATACCATTTTTCCTAGTAATCACAATAACTATTTAACACGATAATTAATATTTATTTATAGATTGCAACAACAAATTATCACACAAATTTATATTTGCTAATGCTAACAAGCTTCCAACAATGTGTTCTACACACGGCTTTGTATTACTTCTCACTAAAGTCATTGGAATCTGTTAGATGCATTAGCACAGGTCGTTTTTGTTTTACGTGCATATTTCCCGCTGCCGGCCGCGGTGGTCTAGCGGTTCTAGGCGCTCAGTCCGGAACCGCGCGACTGCTACGGTCGCAAGTTCGAATCCTGCCTCGGGCATGGATGTGTGTGATGTCCTTAGGTTAGTTAGGTTTAAGTAGTTCTAAGTTCTAGGGGACTGATGACCACAGATGTTAAGTCCCATAGTGCTCAGAGCCATTTGAACCATTTGAACATTTCCCGCACTCGACTTTGTGGAACTGTGCAAAGTTTCGGCTGGTCTTATTACTTTTACAGAGGCTGATTTGGCACTTCCCCCGCGTTTTAGGTGTTTACTGTCCTGTATCCTATTGCTCTGGTGTTCTTGCTCTTTCGTACCCCCTCAGTTCATTCGCGAGGTGGAAGTATGAACCTCCTCCTTTCCATTTCGTTGTTTGTTTGTTACTATTTTGTAAATGACCACTGCATATGCTGCCGCCATGTCCAAGATGTTATAGAAGACATACATTAGCCATCTCCTACATGCAACCTTTGTAGCATATTTATGGGTCATTTGGTCAACCATGTTCATCCCCATACTTTGTTCCGCTGTAGAATGTTATGGTTTCATGTTTCTTATTCCCTTCCTTGCTTTTGCTACTTCAGAATGCAGTGTATTCAGGATAACGACATGTTTATTCTTCTTTCCTTGGTACACAGTCATGATGCAGTCTGTGTTGCCACTATGGTGCGGCATGGTGATGGAGTGTATTTCAACATTGGGCAGCCTGACTTCATCGGGGTTTTGCGGCGGATGTTGTTCGTTGTACCATCTAATGAAGTTTTCCTTTCTTTGAGTTTCTTAGTAAGTTGAAGAGAGGGAAATCGGTTATCTGTCGTCAGATTTCTTCCTTGATTTACAAACACCTCCATGAGACACAGAACGGTTTATTTTAAGTGGTTGCTTGTCTCTGTGTGTGTCCTCTTTGCCGAGGTATGGGATAACATTACATACTTTCTTAATCGCTAGATCGACAGCCAACCAAAGTTTGAGATCAAATTTGTCTGGTTTCTTGGACATGAATTTACTGAACGCATATTTTGTTTTGTTTGGTAATTGTCGCTCGTCAGTGGTTATATTTTCTCGAGGGTGAGAAGAACGAATATAGTTTTCAGTGAACTTTCAACAAATTTCGGATACAAGGGTGAATTTGTTGCCTGCCAGACATTACGCTCGAGTTGATTTTTCATCGAAATGGAGAAATTTAAGAAGCCCCTGAAATCTGTCTCTTGGCATAAGATCCTTGATAAAAGTAGGTCCCATGAGTGCGGTCAGAGATCATCCACAGACAGACATTTTGTACAAATGGCACTCATGGCATACATGATGGCTATCAGTTTTTCCAGTTCCTCCAGTGACACAGTCCAGTCATTGTTTTTGGAAAAATTGACATTTTGTCTATGGAGTGCATGATTCATTCTTTTGTAAAACTTTTTTGTTTGTTTAAGACGCAATCGTAACTTGTAACGCATCAACCTGTGTTCAGTGTATGCTGCCTTTAGAATCTGAAGATGGTCACTGTATGGCCGAAACCAGTTATGACTGTGTCATAAACATGTGATTGCGTCTTAAATAAACAAAAAACTTTCCAGTCATTGTTTTTAGTACTTTTCGAGCAATTCATTCTGTGTATTTCTTCATGAGACGTAGCACTGCTTCGTCAAAAGTAACGCGGAAGTTACTGGTGACAGAGTCGTCTACTCGTTGGCAAACGTAAGCTGTGAGACCTCCTCTCTCCTTCACAATGTTCACAGCCGACCTTCTTCAGGAAGATGATAAAATGACAGTCTCCCACGCGGTTCCATCCTTAACAAACATACAGACGCTTCCAACTTTGCCTGCTGTGATGGAAGAGTTGATGACTGATTTAGATCAACGAATGAATCCTCTTCGACTAACCGCTCCTTGTTCCGAGTGCTTTCATCTCTCCACTTATCTCTTGTACATAATTATCATTTTCATCACTGAAGTCAATATCCGATTCAACTCCGGAATTCTCTCAGAGATGTAACAGTTAATCATCAAAAAGTTTACATTAACGATACACGTCCGGGAATGTGTTTAGTGGAAGATGAGTGTTAGCTGAATTACACAATATAGACTGTTGTGGATTGAAATTTACATGTACCAAGATGCAACAATGAGCACCAACTACTCTGCATGACCACTGACTGTTGCTGTCTCATTGGTGGATAATTTACGAATATTCAGAAGAGAAATTACAGGGGGGTCAAATTGACCCCTTACACCGTCCTAGGTATACTATATGAAATGTCGAAAAACGTATAAATATTTTGTAAATCCTAATACATCATCGTAAAGAGAAAAATAAACTACTAATGACATATGTTTTCATTAACGAAGTAAATAAATTGGATATGACAATAAAGGAAAATAGTACGAGAGGGGTCATTTTGACCACTTCCACCATGCTACTGTTAATATACTTCATACAGAACTGGGCGATACCGTCCTGTAACCCGTGCATCTTAAAGCGCCGTTTTTGGGACACGGAAATATTCGAATTAACAAACGATCATCTTCCAGAACAAACATAGTCCTAGTGGAGCAGCCAAAATGGATGTCTTATCACTATAAACCGATACTATCAGTTGCATATGCACATATCGTGAACACTTTGAGTGTTATTAAAATGATACCAAGAGCAGACAATGACAAACATAAAGATAAAGTGGAGGTACAAGGTTTTAACGTGAGTCAAGGTAAACATTTACATATGAGGCACTTCAAATGTTTCGATGACATCAGAATTTCATTTTATCTTCATAAAAAATTCCAGTGGCTTGTTCTTACACATACTTGTGTAACCAAGTCTTTCGAATCTGCCGTTGGAATTATTTTACGTCGAACACTATACATGCAAACAATGATTTGAAAATTTACACAAGTGTTCGAGAGTAGTTATCATTGAGGATTATGTGCCACTTATATGGGAAACTAAATAAATGCTGAATAAACTGGTTTGTTGCGGTTTGATGATAACGCTGTGTTGGAACTGCTGTTATGTTTAACGGTCTCTAAGTCTGAGAACAGAATAACTGTGTGAGATATGTAGTTGTGGAATTGTTTGGTCTCGTGCTATCGTCTAAGATTCAGTCTGGCAGACAACTACCTAGATACAAGGACGCGTTACATAGAGAAGTACAATCAGGAGAGTGAGGTACTTTACTTGTACAGTCTTTCCGTCAAGGGGTTCTGATATCCCCACATCTTTTCAAAAGCACCAGTTCACAATGGCGCGAGGTTTTTACAGTTTCTTTAAGCACTGCTCACGATTCGCGTGATCTGTTGATGTACCACATCGAGCAATGTATGATGTGAAACGTATTTAAATGCAGAATTAAGGATCTAATATTTCAATGTTCTACCTGACTACCGATAGGTATGAGGCATGTCATTATGCTTGTAAACGACAAGAGGAATAAATCTTTAAAGCAAATCACAAAGATGCTTGTTCGAAAATGCGCCAAGAGAAAATGAGGGTTAAACATCTCGATCTACTGTCGCACCTGACATATAAGCAAATACTTCACATATTATAATTCCTTTTAGTACTTAAATTCTTTTCAGTACTTATATTTTTTCACTAGTAGTCGTGTGAATCGAAAATATTGTTCATCAGAATCATATTATGGCTGTTTAGGTTCATTTGTAAATTAAACCAACATATTTCTCTGGAAAATTATGCTAATAGTCGTTTAATTATGGTAAGACGAAACATGCACCTTAAGATGTTAATCTTGCAACGAACAACAGAAACAAATGGATTGTAAATCGGCCATGTATTAATTCACAATTCTCGTAACGCAGTGAGCGACAGAGGAGGGCGACAAAAGGTTTTTAAACTGTGCATGAAAAGAGCTTCTACATACTTACGCTACTTAGAAAGATCACTAACATCGCCAATCACAATTTCTAGATAGGATTTATTTCAACAGCTCTACTGGAGACAAGTTTATTTACTAGGTAAAATAGTCTGTCACCTATCTGTTTTCACTTTCATCAGTAATTAGTTATCTATATTTCTATGAGAGGCCTATTGTTGTTATTTTCTTATGTTTTCTTTCTTATTCCCTTTGTTTCTTCTCGTTCTTTAACATGGAACGGAAAGTTTTTCGTTAATCTTTTCTCATGTATATATAAACATTAGATATCGATGTAAATTGTGATATCATGACGTGAAAGAATAAAGATGGACTTGCGCAATAAGTTCAATGTGTTGAATATGTCAGTAAGTTAGAGATTGCTTGGTTTTTGAACAGGTATGAAGCCTCAGTACAGTCTCTGTTTGTTTTGCTACTCGTGACGTTGGTTTTTATCTTTCATCCTGGACTAAAAGTTTCTTTATGCAGCTGCACTATCTAGTCACTTCTCATGGGAGACGAGGGAAAACTGCGGAGCCTCAACCTCATGGGACATTTAATCATTTAACAGACATTGGCTTTCATTGTCGTATATTGTGATAAGCAACTTTCACTGCCCATGTACGTAAGAATTTTCAGACAGTAACTATTTTTGTTTGGTTGGCTAGTCTTTATACAGTTATTTTCAGTTATTCGACCATTCGAGAAGGTCCATGTAGAAATACTTTCTTCGTATATTTCAACACCATTGTCCAGATTTTCAGTTACTTATCGAATGAAGAACGTCGAACTATTAAACTGCCTTCCACATACATTTTAACAGGACGTTCTCTATATTAATATTTTTGTCAGTTTTACAACTGTCTTTCGTATACATTTTAACAGGGCGTTTGCTACATTAATATTTTTGGCTGTTTTATAAATGTGTCGACGTTGGTAATATTCATGGTAGTTGCATCAGCTGCCTTCGGTAGAACAACGTCTCAGTTTTTCAGGGAGAGTTGCAGTGAGTTGGTACACTGCAAACTGTCTGGACGAGTAGAGGTGCAGCTCATAAAATCGTCGTCGAGAATTATATGGCAGCAACCCAAGAAACATTTGTACGAGTTCCACAGACGTATAATATCAATAGATTTCTGGTGGCGAAACAGGACAACCGTT
Organism: Schistocerca cancellata; assembly: GCF_023864275.1. Taxonomy (NCBI): domain Eukaryota; kingdom Metazoa; phylum Arthropoda; class Insecta; order Orthoptera; family Acrididae; genus Schistocerca; species Schistocerca cancellata. Next base: position 523,257,992 of record NC_064630.1, on the reverse strand, counting down.
ACAATTTCTTAAACGGGTGAAAGAGGTATGCCATCTAATGAAAACTTCCTAACATGAACTGGAATCGTGAAGATTCGGGAGAAACAGTCTATAGCACAACTTATTTGATAACGGGAAGCATAATATATCTGCTGGCAAGGTCATTTCGCTGTTCAGCATCTCATGACTCCCAATACAGCCTACAGTTCAGATTAGTTTAGCAATGTCCGAAACATGTTGAAGTACGAAGGAGAGGTACTATAAGTAGGCTTTCGAAATTCCTTTACCAAAGAAGACGATTCGAACCAAGAACAGCTGCCAACATGAGTAACTTAGAAGTAGATGTCTCGGAATGAGGAAGCAACTTAAATAACTTAATAGAAGCAAGTCTTCTGATCCAGATTGTATACTAATTAGGTTCCTTTCAGCGTATGCTTTTGCAATAGCTCCATACTTAATAATCATATAAAACTGCTTGCTCGGCGAAAGAAGCGTACTCAAAGACTCGAAAGTTGCACCGATCACACCTATATTCAACACAGGAAATAGAAGGGATCTACTAAATTACAGCGCCTGTCACTAACGTCGGTACGCTGCAGAATTTTGGAACATACATTGTGTTCGAACATTATGAATTACCTCGAAGACACTGTCTATAGGACATACAGCCAACACGGATTCAGAAAACATCGTTCTTCTGAAACACAACTAGCTCTTTACACACACGTAGTGTTGAGTGCTATTGACAAAGGATTTCAAATTGATTCCGTATTTTTAGATTTCCAAAAGGTTTTTTACACTGTACCACACAAGCGGCTTGGAGTGAAATTGCGTGCTTATGGAACATCTTCTCAATTATGTGACTGGATTCGTGATTTCCTGTCAGAGAGGTCACAGTTCGTAGTAACTTACGGAAAGTCATCGAGTAAGACAGAAATGACCATCGGCATTGCACAACGTACTGTTATATACCTCTGATATACCTTATCATCATAAATGATTTAGGAGACAATCTGAGCAGCCGTCTTAGGTTGTTTGTAGATGATGCTGTCGTTTATCGTCTAGTAAACTCACCACAAGATAAAAAAAACTGCATAATGATTTAGAAAATATATCTGAATGGTGCGGAAATTAGTAATTGACCTTAAATAACGAAAAGTGTGAAGCCCTCCCCATGAGCGGTAAAGGGAATCCGTTAAACTTTGGTTACACGATAAATCAGTCTCATCTAAAGGCCTCAAATTCAACTAAATACCTAGCAATTAGAATTGCGACAATCTAAATTGGAAAGAAAACATAGAAAATAATCTGGAGGAGGCAAACCAAAGATTGTGTTTTATTGGCAGAACACTTGGAAAATGTCCAACATCTTTTGGAGTACTGCTGCGCGATCTGCGATCCTTACCAGATAGGATTCACGGAGTACATCGAGAAAGTTCAAAAAAGTGAAGTACCTGTTGTATTATCGCGAAACAGGGAGAGAGTGTCACGGACATGATACGGGACTCGGGATGGGCATCATTACAACAAAGGCTTTTTTCGTTGTGGCGGAATCTTCTTACGAAATTTCGATCAGCAACTTTCTCTCCCGAATACAAAAACATTTTTTGACGCCTACATATAGAGAAACAATCATAATAATAAAACAAGGGAAATCAGCGCTCGCAGCGAAAGATGTAAGTGTTCGATTTTTCCGTGCACTATTCGTGATTGGAACAATAGAGACTTACTGTGAAGTTGGTTCGCTGAATCCTCTGCCAGGCACTGAAGTGTGATTTGCAGAGTATCCCTGTAAATATAATATAGATGTAAACACTCATATAGCGCCTTCGAAATTAGTTAATTGCAGCAATGGTGAAATGTCTTATATATTATAAAGGTGTCTGATGCTTACTGTTTCGCACTGAGAACACTGTCTGGCAAGTATAATTGTCATTTCGATATCGGTTGGCTAGTGGCAGTATGGTTATACTATCGTTCAAATGTGTAATGCCAACACATTGGAATTGGGGTTCATGGGTGAGGTTACTCGCATCACACATCTGAGGATCTCATCCTCATCAGTGGAGTTACTGCTTGAAGGTAGTGCTATTCATTGGTTTCTGTCATCAGTAGCTGCAGTTCATTATCCATCATTCACGCTAAAATTTCTGATCACAGAGAAATGAGTTAAGAGATTAAGTGTTCCATGTTTATTCTGCCAAACTGCAGACACAAATTTAAAAAAAAAACTGCCATTCCACATGAGATGCCACATCAGACTCTATGCACGATTAAATAACACACTAACATGAATAAATTGTATAAACTTGCAAAGAAGAATGATAAACTTGGCGCCTTTGTTTCTCACCCGTCTTATGCACACCTTCGCCTGCATAGTTCTTTTGCATAGAGCTTAGACAATACAGGGTGTTATGTATTTTATTACCCATTCTATTTCTTACCATGCTTACTTACACCAAAGGCTCAATAAGACATACTATGGACCACAAAGCAAAGAAGGGAACATTTCAAAGTGCAAATAAACAACCTTGATGATACTTGTTACATATAAAGAATATATTGCAATAAGTATTTTGTCATAAGTACACAGTTTTAAGTGATGAAATCACCATATTACTTCAGAGGGAATATCTTCTAAACCATGCAGCATGAAAAATATAGAAGCTGAAACGAAATTAACTTTTTTGAAAACTCTATAATCAACATTTGTAATAATTTGAAATTTTGCATAGTACCTAACAGCCTTTTGTTAATTCTCAAAAAGAAAAAAATTGTTACAATGTAAATTAAAGAAGCTGTCACGCCACATCCACCCATGTGTAATAAAGCTGGTTTCTGGAACACCAAAGCGGTTAAAATTTACTGTCAAAACATTTTCTACATACCTAATGAAAATATTTATGCTCTCATTATTCTTCTAATTATTTGTTTTATGTTTCAAAAGTTCCTTTACTTTTTAAATTCATGGTTTTTTAATGTACTATGTCACACACATCTGCTTCGATAACTGAAATTAATAAGTAAATCATGGTTGCGATACAAAATCATTACTATAACGATTATGTCTAAATAAATGCTTAAAATATAACGTTTTATTTAAACCACATGCATAAAATGAACGATATTTCTTCACATGAAACCCATTACAGCCAACACAGTATAAAACCACACTCAGCAGAATTTCAAATTTTCGAAGATCCTCTAAACATCCTGACTTAAATTAGACTTATTCCGGTGCAGTGGCTAACCTTTGCGAAGATCCAATTAAGCCTGAAGTTGCTCATTAAAATGTGTCACATCTAATCTTTCTGTTAGGTGAGACAGAGTGTCTGTTACTATACTGTTCTTACTTTTCACACAAATAATCACGAAATCATACTGCTGAAGGCCAGTGAGTATCCAAATAACAAATATATAACAGCTTATAGCTCAACAGAAAATTGAGTACTTGCTAGTCACAGTACAATTTGGTATGATTCTCTACGAGGCAGTAGTGGAACCTTTTGAACGTCCAAGTTACTGTAATCGCTTCTACCTCAGTAGCTGAATATACGCGCTTGCAGTTATAAAAAATCTGACTTGCGAACGCTTCGGGACAAACCGTAGCTTTATGTACCTCACACTTGGAACAGACTAGCATCAATACCTACAGAGGAGGCATCGCTTGCAAGACGACATTCAAATGACTTAGATCTGGGTGATGTAGCATGTTACAATTTATTAAAGATTGCTTACCAGGGTACCTGTTTTCTTAGAAAACTCAACATTGTCTCATAGTTTAACAGCTGGTCTGGCACAAATCTTATATAAAATGAGGCCAACACGTTGAAGGCTTTTGTTTCATAGTCCACTGTGTTGGAAAATTATTTATGACCGTTTTTTTATAATTGTCCTGAGGTTGTATATGAGGTCTCATCAAATTTCTATAGAATTTGTTCTTCTCGCTCCCAAATTTTGATATTTGCAAGTTGTCTTTCATGCCAACCTTCAGAAATTTATGTAATACACCCTCTATAATACCAATATGTCTTTTACACATTTCTTTCACTATTAACAGATCGACAATAAAAAATGTTATCCTGTCAAATAACTCTGATGCCAGTGCAGAGACTAGAAGTGATATAAATAGACACAAAATAATGTTCAAGCTGGAGGGCAACACCATAAACTGATAGCTTCTACCTGTGTTTATAAAAGCAGTATACTTTTATGACTCCTCACAGACAACGAACTGCCAGTAGGAGCCAACGCGATCAATACTAGTCACCTATTGAACTGCATGGAATTCATTCCATTTGTACTCATAGTTTTCACGTCAGGTCTGGACAGTGATTTTATTGATAGCTCTGTCATCTATAACCAGGCCAATATGCCCTACTGGACGCATGGGTGTTTCAATTACGTTCGAATCCAGTACTATATGAATTTCAATAGAGAGAGAAGGTCTTATTGCTCACAGAACGGAGTAAGAATTAAGATGGTGGGTTTAAAGTGTGATGACTTTAAGGTGACTACCTTGGATTATACTGGGCCTTTCTTCTGTATGGAACGGAGTCCTGCACAATTAACCTGAAGCACATTAAAAAGTTACAGGCTCTAGAGATGGACTTATGGAGGAGATCAGCAAGAATCTCCAAGAAAGAGAAGATAAGAAACACCGAAATAACAAGGAGAATGGAAATAAAAGAAAGAGTATATGACGTAATGGATAGGAAGAAATTACAGTGGTAATGAATGGCACGTACGACGAATGGAGGAAGCCAGAATACCAAAATTGATACTGGAGTGGGAACCGGAGGGGAGAAGAAGAAGAAGAGGACGACCTATGACCATCTGGCTCCAAAATGTACAGCACACAATGAGGAGAATGGCCGCAGAGGAAGAGGACACACAAGATCGAAATACCTGGAGGAATAATTCGATGTATAGCAATTTCCGAGTAAATTATTATGTTGGAGTTAAGTCTCTGTAATGAGGAAATAATAAAAAATAATCCTTTAATATAATTAACCTATCTCAGGTTGCTATTTGTAGAGTTATTCTCACTGCCGATCAGCTTGCCTTTCAAGCCTTAGTGATAATTATAAAGGCCATCATCTGTTTTCCCCAACTCCACATCGACCACAAGATAATCAATTAAAAAGTGGCAATTCCCAGAAGAAAGGTAGATTCTTGGTTCCCTTGAAAAAAAAAGTGTATATCTCAAACACAGTCCTCCACTGAAGAATCGAACAGGAACATGCAATGCGTTGCTACATTTCCCATTTTAATGGAAGGGTCAACAATTTTACATTACAAGACCTGGTGCCTATCGTTCCCAGAATCTTGCATTTGCTGATGGGTACTGTTTGCACCTTTATACCTTCACATATTCTCTTAAACTAGTCAGTGGACATCAGTTAACTGCAGAATCTGCATCTACTGCTTTTTTGTTAGAATATTCCCTAAATTTGCAATAATGCTGATGGTGGCATGGTAGTGTGTCATCTCCAATATGTTGACAATTATCTTAACATGTCAATTAGATTGATCTGTCACTACCCTCACTACACACCGTGCCCATCATCTCATGGTGTACTGAGGTCACAATCAGTTATCTTTTTGATGTGTGATTGCCTTCATCTGTCACATTTCTGTTAGTAGCTTAATTGAACCAGATTTGATCAGTTTGATGTTGTTGTCCATTCTGCCACTGATTATGAATGCCTTTATTTACATAAACAGGACTGTACCTATTTTCATGGTAGTAATGCTTGCGTTCATTTGAATAGTTATTATTATGGTAGTGATTGCTAGTAATGTTACTGCACTGTTCTCCCAGCACAGTATGTTTCTTGTACGATATGCTTCATGAACCAGTCAGTACCTGTGACTTACTGCTGTTGTTATTAAATTTTAAATCATTGACCTCTGCTTACAAGCCTTACTGAATCAGATCAATCTAATCAAGTATACACATCTTTCCCTAAAGGTTAAGGTAAAATGCTTAGTTTCTTGCTTTTGTGTTTAAGCAATTTCGTCTTTAACATTCTCAATACATTGTGATATGCGATCATCCTCATACCTTGTTTCAGTGACATAGTTTTCAAAATATTTGATCAAGCTACCCTGATGGATGTGAAATGTTGCCATTTTGGAAACCTCCTTACAGTGATTTTACTATATTCTTTTAGACCAGTACTTGCCTCGGAGACTTTTCTGAAACTCATCATGCATGTGCCAATCCTTATTTACTCTGAATTCCTAAGCACAGCCTCTCTTTAAATATAACCACCCACAAAACGTACTTTCTGAGTTTCAGACCACAAGCATGGCAATGATCCACAAAATGCTCATATGAACAATTGTTCAATATTTCTTTTATCAGGCAAAAGCACTTGCACTTATCAATGTCAGTTTAAAATACTCTCTGGTAGCACAGAAAAAAGCGTGGCACAGCGCCATATTATACAGTGAATTGTGTAACATCCAACTCACTGGCTCACCCGCCCACACTGTGCTACCAGTTAGATATTGAAAATTCGTCCAGAAGGGAGAACGTTTGTGAACCTTACAGAAATGGTCGGTTTTCGTTTACCTCAGGTACTTTTTTTCACGTTTTTGTTTCGCTCGTTTAGAGCTTTGCGTCGTAAATATTGCTCTAATTTTTGTGTTTCATTTTGTAATTCGGTTTATACCTGAGTGGTTGAATGATATGACTTCACTTGTTATTTTTCCGCTTGCTTCTTGGACCTTCGTCTCTGTTATTTCAGTGACCTATGTCTTCTTTGTGGATGTCGAAGAAGCTAATACATCTACAAATTTTTATCCTTATAATTGATATTCTTTGAATACTGACTTCTTCTGTTCTCAGTAATATTTTTTGCTCTACCTCAGAGCTATCAACACTTTCAGAGATTAGAGCTAGCGGTCACTTAATTTTTACGACTTCATCACTTAGTTTATGCATCGTTTATAGTAGATTTACCTGTGGTAACCTTACTTCTAAAGCTTCGACTGATAATTCGTTCGACATTTCGTCCTGTTTCACAGCAATTTCTAAAATCAGAGCCATGAGTTTCGATAATCTTTCTACCTGCTCTAACGATATAGCTCTTTGTTTTCTTGAAATTACTGTTTCCACTGCAGACATAGTCTCTTGAGTTTTAAAAATGGTCAACAGCGCTAAAGAAAATTCACCTATATTGTTCAACACCCTGATATTGTTGTAGGCATTAACTGTAGTTTCTTATATATATTATTATTATTCACGTTTGGGCCCTACTGGACCATGCGAAGTACAATCACGGGGCATTCAGTTATTTTCTTTTAGACTTTCTCTCTGCCCAAATTGTTTTCATTCTCTCGGAATGAGCTCTTTTCCTTTCATCAGACCATGTGGTTCCAGTTTTCTTTGGTTTTTCAGCTTGACCAACTACCCAGTCATGAATTTTTTGCCCAAATAATTTTCTGTCTTGAATTTCATCTTGTTTTATATCTGCCTCTTTCATGTCCTCTTTTATAGCAGCAATCCATTTTATTGTCTCAAATTTAGCTTTACTTTGATTTTCGTAGAATTCCACTACTTGTTTAGTTAGTCTGGTAGCATCCATTCTTTTAATATGCCCATAAAATTTTAATCTGTGTTTTTTCATATCCGAATATATGCTGGTGTATTGTTGAATTTCACTATTTGCTCTTAGCCTGTATGTTCCTTCTTCAGTATGTTTTGGACCTAGAATTTTTCTGATTACTTTTCTTTCTCTTTTTTGGATTTCTTGAATGTCCTTTTTTCTGTTTAAAATTAGCGTTTCAGCCCCATAAAGGCACTCTGGTTTTATGACCGTGTTGTAATGTCTCAGTTTAGAGTACCTCGAGAGACATTTTTTGTTGTAGATGTCTTTTGTAAGTCTAAAAGCTGTCTCCATCTTTTGACAACGAATTTCATTTCCAATTTTTTCTAGACCAGTCTCTGAGATTGTTTCACCTAAATATTTGAATTGCGAAACTCTTTTGATTTTTCCATACTTAGTTTCCAAAAGTTTGGGTGCCAGTTTGTTGCTAGTCATATACTGTGTTTTTTCAAATGAGATTTGGAGACCTACTCTTTCTGCTGTTTCTTTAAGAATTTCTATTTCTTTCTGAGCAATTTGGATGTCCTGCGTTAGAATAACCAAGTCGTCTGCAAAGGCCAAACAGTCTATTCGAATATTTGTTCGTCCTAATTTCACTGGTTGGTCAATTTTGAACTCCAATTTTCGTTCGCGCCACTCTTGTATTACTTTTTCTAGAACGCAGTTAAATAGCAACGGAAAGAGTCCATCACCTTGCCTCACGCCTGTTTTTATTTCAAAGGGTTCTGAAATTTCTCCTCTGAACTTTACTTTTGATTTTGTACCAGTTAGCGTGTCTCTGATAATTGCCGTGGTTTTAGGATCCAGGCCTTGTTCTTTCACAATTTGGAAAAGAGATTCACGATCCACTGAGTCATAAGCCTTTCTAAAATCTACAAAGGTACAAACTAGTTTTTTATTGTAAATTTTTTGATGTCTGAGAATTAGTTTGAGGACTAAAATCTGTTCTGGGCAAGATCTATTTGGCCTGAAAGCTGCTTGATATTCGCCAATTTTCCATTCAAGTTGTTGTTGTGCTCGGTTCAGAAGACATTGAGAGAGGATTTTGTATGTGACTGGAAGAAGAGAAATTCCTCTGTAATTATTAACACCAGTTTTGTCTCCCTTCTTATGAAGTGGGTGAATCAAGGCGGTTTTCCATTCATCAGGAATTTTTTCAGTTTGCCAAAGGTTTTGCATGATTGAAGTAATTTCTTTAACGGTTTTTGGACCAGCTGCCTTTAAAAGTTCTGCAACAATTCCATCTTCACCAGATGCTTTGTTGTTTTTCAACCTATGAATTTCTGTAATGATTTCCTCTTCATTTGGTGCAAGTGAAACTGGATTGCATTGTTGGGGAATTTTTGGTGGAAATCTTTCTGTGGGCTCGGGGCAATTTAGAAGATTCTTAAAACATTTAGAAAGTTCTTTGCAATTTTCTTGGTTGTTAAGAGCCAACTGTCCATTTTCCTTCTTGAAGCAAAGATTCTGGGGTTGGTACCCCTTTATTTTGGTTTTAAAAGTTTTATAAAAATTTCTGGTATTGTATTTCTGAAAATCTTCTTCAATTTCTAAGAGTTGACTATTCTCATATTGTCTTTTTGTTTGTCTAATTAGTTTTGAAGTGTCTTTTCTAGTTGTCAGGAATGTATCATATGTGTCTTCTGTCTTGTTGCTATTCCATGCTTTAAATGTCTCTTGTCTGGCTTTGATTGCATGATCACAGTTTTCATTCCACCAAGCATGTTTCTTGTGTTTTCGTAAAGGAATTTGATCTTGAGCTGTTTTGATAATCTTGTGTTTGAGTTGTTCCCAATTTTGTGCACTTGTTTTGTCAAATTCGTCTGCTAATAATGATGGTTGGATTTTACTGGTGTCAAATTTGGGGATTAATGGTGTCCTTTTGTTGAAATTTTGGGGTTTTAGCTTTAGTTTCACACGGGTTAAGTAATGGTCTGAGTCAATATTGGCGCCTTTACGAACTTGAACATTTAAAATTTCTTTGTGACATGGATACGAGATTGCAATATGGTCAATTTGGAATTCACCTATGTCCTTGTTAGGTGATCGCCATGTCTTTTGTTTTGAAGGTTTTTTCTTAAAATGACTTGACATAATTTTGAGATTGAAATTTCTGCAAAATTCTACCAGCCTCTTTCCATTTTGATTGGTCCATTTATGTGCAGGGAATTCACCGACCGTTTTTCTAAATTTTCTCTCTTTCCCTAACTGTGCATTAAAATCACCCATTAAAATCTTTACATAATTTTGAGGAATTTTGGAGACTGTATTCTCTAACACTTCCCATGACTTATTTACTTTTTCTGGGTTTGTTTTATTCTCCTGGTTGATAGGCATGTGTGCGTTAATTAAACAGTACATTTTATTTGCACATTTCATGGAAATTGTCATTAGTCTGTTGTTTACTGGATTTACTTCGATTACAGAGCCAAGAATGTCTTGCGAAATTGCGAATGCAACACCCAGATGCGGAGTGTTTTTAAGAATTCTTTTGTCTGTTTTACTTTTAAACAATCGGTAGTTTCCAAAATCCATGGTATTCTCATCAGGTAACCTTGTTTCTTGCAGGGCTAAAATTTTGATATTTTGTTCTTTTAGTGTGTCTCCTAATTTATAGAGTTTTCCTGGTGTCAAGAGAGAGTTAATATTGATAGTTCCAAAAAATGTTTCGACCTTGGGCATGAGTCGGTCAAAAGACTTCGATTTCCTCTGGTTTGGGATATAGCGTTTCAGCCTAGTCTCCCCAGAATCCGATAGACTAGTTGCGCCACTGATGGCGGAGGATTTGTTACCACCTGGGGTAATTTTGTAATTACTAAAACGCTCCATAATAGTACTTAGAATCAAAGGGTTGAGCTCAGAAAAGCTCAGTGGTTAAGACTGGAGTGGTTAGTTCCAGAATTTGTATTACGGCCGCACCTCTGATGAACAGACGCCGACCATAGTGCCGCTTGTTACAATATATATATATATATATATATATATATATATATATATATATATATATATATATATATATATATATATGTATATACACTCCTGGAAATTGAAATAAGAACACCGTGAATTCATTGTCCCAGGAAGGGGAAACTTTATTGACACATTCCTGGGGTCAGATACATCACATGATCACACTGACAGAACCACAGGCACATAGACACAGGCAACAGAGCATGCACAATGTCGGCACTAGTACAGTGTATATCCACCTTTCGCAGCAATGCAGGCTGCTATTCTCCCATGGAGACGATCGTAGAGATGCTGGATGTAGTCCTGTGGAACGGCTTGCCATGCCATTTCCACCTGGCGCCTCAGTTGGACCAGCGTTCGTGCTGGACGTGCAGACCGCGTGAGACGACGCTTCATCCAGTCCCAAACATGCTCAATGGGGGACAGATCCGGAGATCTTGCTGGCCAGGGTAGTTGACTTACACCTTCTAGAGCACGTTGGGTGGCACGGGATACATGCGGACGTGCATTGTCCTGTTGGAACAGCAAGTTCCCTTGCCGGTCTAGGAATGGTAGAACGATGGGTTCGATGACGGTTTGGATGTACCGTGCACTATTCAGTGTCCCCTCGACGATCACCAGTGGTGTACGGCCAGTGTAGGAGATCGCTCCCCACACCATGATGCCGGGTGTTGGCCCTGTGTGCCTCGGTCGTATGCAGTCCTGATTGTGGCGCTCACCTGCACGGCGCCAAACACGCATACGACCATCATTGGCACCAAGGCAGAAGCGACTCTCATCGCTGAAGACGACACTTCTCCATTCGTCCCTCCATTCACGCCTGTCGCGACACCACTGGAGACGGGCTGCACGATGTTGGGGCGTGAGCGGAAGACGGCCTAACGGTGTGCGGGACCGTAGCCCAGCTTCATGGAGACGGCTGCGAATGGTCCTCGCCGATATCCCAGGAGCAACAGTGTCCCTAATTTGCTGGGAAGTGGCGGTGCGGTCCCCTACGGCACTGCGTAGGATCCTACGGTCTTGGCGTGCATCCGTGCGTCGCTGCGGTCCGGTCCCAGGTCGACGGGCACGTGCACCTTCCGCCGACCACTGGCGACAACATCGATGTACCGTGGAGACCTCACGCCCCACGTGTTGAGCAATTCGGCGGTACGTCCACCCGGCCTCCCGCATGCCCACTATACGCCCTCGCTCAATGTCCGTCAACTGCACATACGGTTCACGTCCACGCTGTCGCGGCATGCTACCAGTGTTAAAGACTGCGATGGAGCTCCGTATGCCATGGCAAACTGGCTGACACTGACGGCGGCGGTGCACAAATGCTGCGCAGCTAGCGCCATTCGACGGCCAACACCGCGGTTCCTGGTGTCTCCGCTGTGCTGTGCGTGTGATCATTGCTTGTACAGCCCTCTCGCAGTGTCCGGAGCAAGTATGGTGGGTCTGACACACCGGTGTCAATGTGTTCTTTTTTCCATTTCCAGGAGTGTGTGTATATATATATATATATATATATATATATATATATATATATATATATATATATATATATATATGCCAGTTCTAAGCAAACAAGGGAAAGGTGGAAAGAGTATATAGAGGGTCTATACAAGGGCGATGTACTTGAGGGAGTGAGACAGGGTTGTAGCCTCTTCCCGATGTTATTTAATCTGTATATTGAGCAAGCAGTGAAGGAAACAAAAGAAAAATTCGGGGTACGTATTAAAATCCATGGAGAAGAAATAAAAACTTTGAGGTTTGCCGATGACATTGTAATTCTGTCAGAGACAGCAAATGACTTGGAAGAGCAGTTTAATGGAATGGATAGTGTCTTGAAAGGAGGATATAAGATGAACATCAACAAAAGCAAAACGAGGATAATGGAATGTAGTCATATTAAGTCTGGTGATGTTGAGGGTATTAGATTAGGAAATGAGACACTTAAAGTAGTAAAGGAGATTTGCTATTTGGGGAGCAAAATAACTGATGATGGTCGAAGTAGAGAGGATATAAAATGTAGACTGGCAATGGGAAGGAAAGCGTTTCTGAAGAAGAGAAATTTGTTAACATCGAGTATAGATTTAAGTGTCAGGAAGTCGTTTCTGAAAGAATTTGTATGGAGTGTAGCCATGTATTGAAGTGAAACATGGACGGTAAATAGTTTGGACAAGAAGAGAATAGAAGCTTTCTAAATGTGATGCTACAGAAGAATGCTGAAGATTAGATGGGTAGATCACATAACTAATGAGGAGATGTTGAATAGGATTGGGGAGAAGAGAAGTTTGTGGCACAACTTGACTAGAAGAAGGGATCGGTTGGTAGGACATGTGTTGAGGCATCAAGGGATCACCAATTTAGTATTGTAGGGCAGCGTGGAGGGTAAAAATCGTAGAGGGAGAGCAAGAGATGAATACACCAAGCAGATTCAGAGGGATGTAGGTTGCAGTAGGTACTGGGAGATGAAGAAGCTTGCACAGGATAGAGTAGCATGGAGAGCTGCATCAAACCAGTCTCAGGACTGAAGACCACAACAACAACTACATATAACTGGCACATTCAATGATAAGTTTCCTGGCTAGTCTATTTGATACCTCACTGGCTTCATGTAAACTAAATGGCCGTCTACATATTTTACAAAACACACATTTATCTAACACCCTCGTTAGGATGGGTAAATCTATCCGAATATAACATAACCTACCATTTACATACCTTTTTTTCGAGAAAACGTTTTATTTTAATCTTCGAAGCACTAATGGGAAGTTTCGCTAGATGCTTGCATTTCATTGTCTGTAACTTCATATGTTCAACACAATGTTTCCCTTTATTCGAAAATTTATTGCCATAAAACCCATGTTTCTTAAAAACACTTCAGTTTGGCCTCGTATATAATCCTACTTGGAAAATTACATATTTTGTTATGATATAAAAATACGAAAATGTAAAAAAAAATTTCCATTCTAGCTCCCCTTAAAGACACTGGAACTTGCCCATCATCGTCGAATGTATGTGGAGTGATGTGACGTGCTGTCGAGACTGTGTTACTCTGCACTGCGCCGATGTCACAGACGCTTATGCTTCAGCCAGCCCAAGTCTCTGGACATAAGGGCATAGCTCTGTGTTCTGCTACTGGCCCAAATATATCGCTCCCTGGTCGGCGCTCATAGGGAGCACACCGCTCGTGGTACACGCGGCGCTCGGGGACCACAGCACAGCTAAGGCACCTGAGGATGGTTACTTTATTTTATTTTTATTTTTATAAAACAGCCCGAAACCGGTTATGTGAAAATAAAGTAATTTACAACTGAAGCGGTATTTTCAACCTCTGCTATGTTTCAGAAGTCTTACCTACGAAACTGCTCACGCAAATATTTACAGTTTCCAAACAGCCAGGCACAAATTCAAGAACAAACTTAGTGAAGTGCAGCAATCCTGAAGAAACTGCAGGATGCTTACACGGAGGAGTTACGGAAAAGTTCTGGAATGGACGTGTACCTAATAGGTCAGGTCATAAGACATGGATAAAGCGTCAGTGTAATGGCTCGCCTTCCACACGTTAAACTATAACTTTGGGGGGATGCTCACAATGTACTATGTACTGGGACCAGCAAATCTCAGACCATGCAGTAGCATAACATGAGCACTCGGAAATGAATCAACAGAAGTGGAGATGGTATTCTTGATAACCTACCCCAAATTCCTGGATACAACATATGTGGACCTGGAATAAAGCTGTAACAGCATCTAGCTCGCAGTGACCGAGGTACACATGGAGGACAACTTCTTAGGCCACAAATAAAGATCGTCACATTGCGGACCGAATTTTAGCTGATAAAGTCAAGCAGTAACATCATAGTAAATACATTGGTAATTTGCAACATACTGCTGCATTCACAGTTGGTAAGGTAATGCATGCCAAACTGAAACCGAAGAACTGGATGTAAAAACATCACCAGTCCATCATTTGTCAATTTTCGCTTTTAATCTGTCCCTGCCGAGAAGCAGTTTCCCACTCCAGCTATTACCCCTAAAACTGTCACAATATGTTTTCAAATGAATGAAATAATATCCCAATTCCATGGACTTGGGTTGTTTTTCCATTCAGTAATACATTGGAAGCCACATTCTATTTTCAGTACCACACGTCAGCTGCATCAATCAATAACAATCAGTAAGCGATCAGCTTACAACATACTGCATTGTTGATATTTTATGTATTTTACCATCCTCACAGTTTCTGTGAGGTCAGTGTAGTGAATGCATCATTTGTGAAAGTTGATATTTTTTGCATTCTAACATGGAGGGGGTTTCTAGTCATGGCAATTTAGAAGTTTGCGGTAAAAAGATGAAATGCCTGACAAGTGAAAAAAAAATGTGGCGAAACAAAAACGCGATGTGGGACAAGAATATACCACTCATACAGGAGAAATACATTTGGGTCTAAAAACAGGCGCAAACTGCAAGTGTAGGAGAAAACGTTGTGATTTTTGAAATACTTAACCTGAACATGAGGTATTTGGTAACGCAAGGCACTGTAAAAGGATTTACAGGGAAGAACTATATCAGGCTAGTTCATGCGCAGATTACTCATCCGAATCACTGGGGGCATCTCTGACTTTTAACACCGGTACTGTTAGAGAAAAGCCTCTTAAAACACCAATAATTTCAGATGTTCTCCCCAGAGTGGATATCTCTTCACCCAGTTGTATTCATAAAACCTTTGAGGGGAATGAGAAACAGAAAATTTAATTTGCTATATCTCATGACCAGGGTGATATAGCCTTCTGGGCAAGTGAGGCAGTTAAAGCTTGTACAGCACATAATGAATTTGAGAAGGCATTCTTCGCCAAGTATTGGTTGACATGCATTCAAGAAAGACTGAGAAAATAAATGTTTAGTCTGGAGATTTGCAGCACGAAACAAGGAAGACATCAGAAATGTTTTGAGAGAAATATAGCTAAGACCAACAGCGAACAACGTTGTTTTCAGAATGCTGAAAACCGTTACTGATTCCCGTATGTGAAAAACTTATCAGTGTGATAGATAATAACCCGGAATATTTCAGAATCAAGTGTCGCAATGGCGGCGCACCGTATCCTGCAAGCGAAAACTGTAGTAGACAACAAGATACTCATAGACCAGCCCACTCAGACATGCGACAAAGAAATTATAATGAGGGACATAGGTTGACTCAAGGAGTACAACGGCTCTCAGAATGGAAGAAATAACGCACGTTGGCAACCAGATTACACTATCCAGTGGCAGCCAGATTTTAGATGCCCGTCGCCGATTAGTTATACTAACAATAGCCCATGTATACCTGCGTGAAACACGAGGCCTCTGCCAAATAGGTTACAACCCTCAAGCATCATGCAATAAGAATAGTTGAGATATCTGAGGAATAGCTCTCAACTAACACTGACATGTCACACTAAAACTGACCTGATGACGTTCTCTGATGATGGTCAGAAAGGGATGGAATGGGAAATGTTAAGACACAATGAGGAAGTCATCATCGGGAAGAGCTTTGTGGTAATTTTGAACTGTGCAGGGAACCTATAGAAGACTCCCGCGAGGATGGGATACAATGAGCGACTTTCGAAGCGGAACATGCCATTCAGTCAAAGGTGGTACTAAGTTAATTTTGATTTTAATAAAGATCGAGGTAGGAAATATGAGAAGGAAAAAGTGAAACTGTGAAAGGCTGAGGTACTGTATACTAATGGTGAACAGTACTATGTGCACAATGCAACACACTGATTCACCGGGTGGATGATTGAGGAGGATAACTGGACTCATTGGCGAGGTCATGAGTCCAGCGATTCAAAGGTTAATTGCGTGAGATAGAGGGTCCGCTAAAAGTTGGCGGATCTAGTCAGAGGGCTCAAAATATATAGCGAGGAAGCTAAAACACACACAGCAGAAGGCATAAAAGGATATGCCAAATCCAAAAGCTGGAAAAACACAGGGATAAAAGAGTTGTCTTTGCACAGGGAATGGACATGAGTCACACGAAGAAAGGTCCCAACTACAATCATTCGAACCCTACTCGAGCAGTAAAGCAAAACCTTATAACTGACGATAAAAACCACGATCACATAGGTAACTGAGAACCAGGTCAACCACCCGCGAATCATCTACTAACTTTAAAGGCAAGGAGTGAGGGTGGCTGTACATACTAAGGAGGGCCAAAAGTCAGGGACATTCCACGATTATATGGGATACGGTCAGTCTGGTTCAAGAGGAAAATTGTGGAGTTCGATTGTTACGCAAGAGAGAACACGGAGTAGGCATAATATGCCCAATGCTTAGACACTATAAGACAGTGGACTCTTCCCGAAAGGAGTGGAAGGACGGGGGCCAAACTGCAGTAGACTCCTTGATTGTGCGGAGCTCATACTGAGAGCAGTAACACACTAGATGTCATTGCTCTTTCTCGCAAAGAGACATTTGATGTGCATCCGCTTGTCTCCACCTGGAATCATGAAACGTGATGGGAGTAAATATCCGCCTCTGTAGCTAAATGATCAACCAGTTCATTCCCTGGGATGCCCACATCACTTGACGCCTAGAGTAAGGCAACGGAACAGGCGGCACCGCCAAAGCAGAGAGAAAGTCATGGATAGTAGAGACGATAGGGTGACGAGAATAGCATCGGTCTATGTCCTACAAGCGACTCATTGAATCGTTAGATATTGAAACGCTTTAGTGAGAGTCTTGACAAACAGAAAGGAGGGCTCTGTTAGTAGCTGGCAACTCTGTTTTGAACATACTACGTGATTATTGCATTTTTTTTCAAGGATGGAACATACAAGATGCTGGGATATCATAGTGGCGACAGAGACCTTAGGACCACCCAGTAGGTCGGCCTCTAAACCGTGGTCTAGGCACCATCCCAGTGGGGGTAGTTTAAGAAATACAATGGGCAATTTTCCAGTGAGTGTAGGTGGAGATACCAACAGAGGGAAGTGAGACGTTTTCCAACTGGCAGTCCCACCCAGGGGAGGATACCAGGAAGGAGAAATCCCTCTTTTGCAAAGCGCATGTGGTACGTGGGACAGTCAGGGAATTGTTGAATGGCGATTACACAAGAAACAAGGAGTTGGCCCCATCATATTTGTAGAGGGGGAATCCCCACTTCTACGAGGAGCCTGTCGAGGACAAGTGCGAAAGGTATCAATAGCTGGACGCACTACATAGTGATGAAGAGGATCAAGTAGTTTCAGAGTGGAAGGAGGCACCGAGTCATGAACCTGACAACCATAATCAAGCCTGGACTAAACCAGAGTGTGTTAAAGATGGAGAAGAGTAGCAGAGTCTTCACCCCAAGATGTGTAGGCCAGGAGACAGAGAACATCAAGCTTCCACATGCAGGTAGTCTTAAGGTTTCGAATATGAGGCAGCCACGTCAGCTTTTTATCAAAAATAAGGCCCACAAATTGCGACTACGCTGCAGTATCTAGCACTGGTCGGCTAAATACATTTCTGGATTGGTGTGTACTGTGGGTTGATGGCAAAAGTCCATAAAGCGCGTTTTGGAGGAAGAAAACTGGAAGCCTTGGGAGAGGGCCCATGCAGAGCCTCATTGGATGACATCTCGGAGCTGGAGTTCAGCAGATGCTCCTGAGTGGGAGCTGAATCGTATCCAAGAATCATCGACATACTATGCTGGGATAAGAAGAAGATGTTGTTTCAGGACGACGTAGGTCACCATCCCGCAAGCTAGCCGCTGGAGAGGACGCCCCCCAACACGCCGATCAAGGTCATAATCGCCGTTTAGAAGCTCCAGCCTATCACCTAGCCGCCGCAACCCGGAGAACTAAAGGGTGCGACCTTCCTTGGAGGTAGGGCCGCCAAAGAGAAATATAGAAAAATCCTCCGCCGTCGATCACTGCAAAAATGATAGGAAACTACGTCCATATCCTCATGGATGACCTACCAGCCGAAGCTCTTGTGGACTCTGGAGCATCATATTCAGTCATTTCGGAGAAGTACCGTCGCCAGTTGCATAAAACAGTATTCGTCGACAGCAAAATGTCTCTTCTGAAGCTGGATAAAGGGAAATATGTAAAACCTACCATTCCTGTGGGTATAATTGTCCATACACAGCCATTAGAATTGATCGTGTAGTGAACTGTCGCCGAGAACCGCAGATCCTCCCAAGACGCATGTGCGTAGCAAACGCTGAGCCGTTAATTGAAGAACAGCTGAGCGTCATAGAAACCTCCCATGCTGAGTCTGTGGGCTAAATTAGCGCTACCAATACGAGACAAGATCTTATAGCTCGACTGTCACCAGCTCTCACTAAGGAACAATAGAAGAAGCTACTTGCCATTCTTCAAAAGTTCTGTGAAAGCCTCAATCCACAGGTGAAGAGCAAATTACAAAAATCGACGGTGAAGCACCTGATTAATACTGCAGCCCATCAACCAATAAACCAGAGAGCATACCGTGTGTCAGCAACGGAACGTCGGATAATTCGCGACGAGGTAGAGAAAATGATGAAGAATGACATAATTCAGCCTTCACAGAGCCCATGGTCGTCACCAGTGGTCCTCATCAGGAAGAAGGATGGCAGTTGGCGCTTTTGTGTTGATTACAGGAAGCTTAATAAGATAGATAAAAAGGACGTATACCCTCTTCCACGAATTGACGATAAACTGGATTGTCTGAAGGGGGCTAAGTTTTTCTCAACCATGGCCATGTACTCGGGATACTGGCTAATCGAAGTATATGACGCTGATCGCGAGAAAAATGAATTCATTACCCCTGAGGGTCTGTATTAGTTTAAAGTAATGCCGTTTGGCTACAAATGGCTCTGAGCATTGTGAGACTTAACATCTGAGGTCATCAGTCCCCTAGAACTTAGAATTACTTAAACCTAACTAACCTAAGGACATCACACACATCCATGCCCGAGGCAGGATTCGAACCTGCGACCGTAGCGGTCGCGTGGTTCCAGACTGAAGCGTCTTGAACCGCTCGGCCACAACGGCCGGTGATACCGTTTGGTTTCTGTAATACACCAGTAACTTTTGAACGGATGATGGATAATCTTCCACGTCACCTGAAGTGGACGATGTGTCTTTGTTATTTAGATGACATTATAGTGTTCTCAGAGACATTTGATGAACATATAAAAAGACTGAGGGCCGTTCTTAAGTGTCCCCAACAAGGCAGACTGAAACTTAATCCAAGAAAGTGTCTCTTTGTGACAAAAGAAATCAAAATACTTTGACACCTTGTGACAAACGAAGGTGTGTGGCCAGACCAAGAAAAGGTGAGATGTATAACGGAATTTCCTATTCCTTAAAGTATCAGAGATGTGATAAGCTTCCTCGGATTATGTTCCTATTACCGTCGTTTCATCAAAGAATTTTATATCAAAGCCAGGTCACGCCAAGAGTTGTTAAAAGCTGATGCTAAATTTATCTGAGATGTTGCTCAACAAGATTCTTTCGATGTGCTGCGAAAAGCTCTGACGACTGACCCTGTACTTGGTCTGTATGATTAGGGAGCACCTACAGAAATACACACGGATGCCAGTGGGTATGGGATCTGTGCAGTTCAGGTGCAAGTTTCAGATGGAAAAGAGAAAGTTATAGCCTAAGTTCCTTGGACATTTACAAAAGCCGAGAGAAACTGCTTAACTACAGAAACATAATATCTTGCTGTGATCTTGGCCATGTGCGATTTTCGACAGTGTCTCTATGGAAGGCCATCCATATTTGTTACAGACTCATCCACTTTGTTGGCTGACAGGTCTTAAGGATCCAATAGGTCGACTCGCCAGGTGGGCACTACGTCTTCAACAGCATGACATTACCATAGTGTACAAAGCTGGAAGAAAACACCAAGATTGTCTCTCAAGAAACCCTGTGCAAGACCATCAACACTTTGTGGAAGATAGTGACTGTCTCGCTGCACTCCAGGATCTCTCTGCTGAGCAGAAGAAGGATGCCGAGATATCTCAAATTGTGCTTGCCTTAAAGCGGTCAGAGGATATGAAAGGACTATTTAAAGAAGTTAACGGATTGCTTTGCAAGAAAAACTTTGATTCGTTTGGAAAGAGGTGGCTACCAGTGATTCCTAAACACGTGCGTTTAGATGTTCTACAGGAATTCCGTGACACACCTGTGGCCGGACATATTATTAAGACATACGATATTATAAGCAAGACATTTTTCTGGCCAAGTTTATTACGACATACGATAGTATAACCATGACATTTTTCTGGCCAGGTTTATTTAGCAGTGTCCGTCACTATGTGTCGCACTGTCGAGAATGCGAGAGGAGAAAGTTAGTTCCTGAGAAACCACTTGGCCGACTCATACCAATTCGACCAGCCGAAACGCCTTTCCAGCAGGTTGGGATTGACCTCCTCGAACGATTTCCAACGTTTGCTAGTGGCAATAGATGGATTATTGTTTGCACTGATTATCTGACCCACTCTGTAATTACAAAAGCCGTGAAAACAGCCGAAGCATCCGAAGTAGCCAAATTCATCGTGGAAGACATTGTATTAAAACACGGTGCCCCAAGGTTGTTAATTACGGATCGAGGGAAATTTTTCAGTCGAATCTTGTGACACAGATAAGCCGTCGGAGCAGAATTACTCATTACATGATGGCTGCCTACCATCTTCAAACTAACTGGCTCATTGAACGCCTCAATAAGACCTTAGCCGACATGGTATGAATGTTTGTCATTGTTGAGCAGAACAACTGGGATGAGGTGCTACCTTTCGTGACGTTTGCCTACAACACCGCCAAATAAGATACCACAGGATTTACGCTATTTTTCCTGATGCATGGGAGTCAGGTGACTACGACGATGGACACTGTCTTTCCATTACATCCTGGTGACGTGGACGACTACTAAATCGGCCAGGTGTTAACCAGTGCTGAGGAAGCTCGGCAGTTAGCTCGACCCCGCACGCTGCAGGCTCAAGAAAACGATCACCGAAGGTATGACACGAGCCACCGCCCTGTTGTCTACCAGCCTGGTGACCTCGTCTGGATCTTCACTCCTGTCCGGAAGATTGGTTTCTCTGAGAAGCTCCTCAGGCGCTACTTTGAAGATGTCTACCCCGACATAAGACGACGAAAGGTCAGAGATACGGTCCACGTCCTTCTAATGAAGCCCTACAAGGATCCTGCAACCCAGGGTAAATTCGAAGCTCCAGCGACAGGCAACAAGCGGAAAGGTGATGAAGAGCGTAACGGCAAAAGAAGTTCTGAGTAGATCACCTCCAGTGCAAGTATTGGTCATCGGGAGTCGGAGTAAGCAGGACCGATGACTCGTTCCCATACTAGGAAGACGTAACACCGAGACGCTGTTCCCTTAAGGAGGGAGCAATGTCGCAGAAGAAGCTGATGCCGGTACGGTAACTCAGCGTGTTCCGTCAGAGTGTTATCTGCACTCTGTAATAAATAACTGTGTTAATGGATCAACGACGAACTGAAACGGGTGTCTTACGACATCCGCCCAGAGCAGATGTAACGAACGAAAACGAACAAAATGAGATTAAAAAAAAGTGGTTATTATATTAAACTGTTGCATGGAGGATCGTGATTTCAAAACTCACCTAGGCTGTACAATTTTAATTTCTACATTCGGTTCGAGTACTTTCTAGATGTATCCATAAATGTCAAGAATCATAGTACTGAAATGTTCTGAAGCTGTATGTATACTGTACGTGTTCTGGCCGGAGGCAGTTCGTTCCGCGCTTTTGTATGTGCAAGTGCTGAATAAACCTTCGTTAAGTGAAGTCTTCGTTATTCATCTGATTACACCTTAATGATTAATGATTAATGATTAATGATTAATGATGAAAGGCATGGCATGAGATACAAACATATGGGCTTCAATTTTTAAAACGTGCTTGAGGGAATCGAGTGGTTCTTGGCTGCCAGAAACCTGAGGTAGCTGCTCCTTCTTGTGGAGAATGGGATGGCCACTGTTGTCTTGGGGAATAGGAGCTTAGAGTCAGTTTGTGGAGGGCCAATCAAGAAGGACTCGGTAAGGTAGCAACATAGAAAGTAGTGTGGATAGTACAGGTGGAGCTGCAAGTTTGCTTGACCAACAGTATGACAGCTTGATTTGGAGTACAGGCATGAGCTAGCAGCCAGTGGTTACTTGCTATCAGCATGCATACATCGGTTCCTGGGTGCCTTCGCTCCAGTGAAGATCGTGTTTTGTTATTTAACGCAGTGCTGTCTGATAAGCTTAGTTGTAATATTAATAGATAATACTGAAGTTGACAAGTATTCATGTACCACAAGTTCCCACCATTTACCACTCCTCATGTCCCCTGCACTACAGCACAGCTGTGTGATGGGACTTATCTAAGAGGTACGCCAGTTCATATCCCTGTGAAAGATTTGCACTGCCAATATTTGGCTGACAGGTGACAAGGAGTGGTGGTACGAAGTTCCTGATCACGAGTCAATGCCCTAATGTCTAGGACTTAATTCGAAACCTCTACACAGTGTTTTATAAAATGAGTGCAATGTGACACTCTTGATGGCAAGTTGTCACTCGCCCTTCCTTACATCCATAACAGCACCAAACCATCACTACACTGTACAAGCAATCATCACAGACATCCACACGACAGGGATGTTGTCACTTCATGAGGAAGTAAATGGCAGCCTCCTCCATTCACACCTTGCCACAATGGTGATGCAGGATTCATCCGTCTACTCCCCTGTGTTCAGTCCATCGCAAAGGGATTACTACCACTCCTACCACCACTAATGCTATTAGTGCTTATTTATAGTGTTTTCTCAATAGTTTATTGAATAAAACAGATGAAATAAGAGAGTAATTATTAGCAGCACTACAATTTGTACTGCAATTGGTTCCAGGGCTTCTGGCTACAACCAGTATCATGTTAGGTTCCATTGTGGGGAACGCATCTTTCATTCCTCATAGCAGTTCCATCACTTGGCGACTGGTCTACAGGTCTTTGGTAGATTGATGGTTCTGTAATATGAACTGGTGCCAGCAAGTACGGGCACCAAATAGGGGCGACTACCAAGTAGGAATGTCTTCTAGAGATCAGTGATCTACACTCAAACTCACTCAAACAACCATGTACTTTTCCAGAGTGAATGATCGGTGACACAGAAAAAAGAGCAGTAAACGTTCAGATCTGAAATGTCCCTCGAGGGACGTCAAGCGAGCAGAACAAAAACTCTAGGAGGTGCTGCTGCAGCAGTGTCGTTGCAACATGCTGAGTTAGTCAGTATGGCATAGAATTTGTTGCAGAAGAATACACCACGGGTGAAGTGTATGTCTATGGGGTGAAGTGTATGTCTATGTTGTTGCACCTCACTTCAGGAGCACCTTCTGTCAGCCTTGAACGAACAGAAAGCGAAGAGATGTCAGTTCGTTAGAACATCGAATTGACACAAATGACCCTTTCTTGCCTCTTACTTGCACTCCTGATTTGAAAGGAAAGCTTGGAAGAAAGAACATGGCAGCTCTCTTGGGAATGAGTGAGCAGGAAGGAGCTCAAAATGGAGATCTGGGGTCGCTCCATTCTCTGTGCTCTTGTCCCATCCCCTGATTCAGCTCCTAATCGCAGCTCACTGTTCTCTGTTTCTACATAACTCGCCACTTCCCATTCTCTGTTTCCCTACAGTTTAAAGCTCTTTGCTCTTCTACTGATAAATACTTTCAGCTTCCCTACTGCCCACTACTCTCCATTTCCACACCACTGCTGACTCTGTGTGGAGCAGATGTCAGCACTCTTGGCTCATTCATCGATTCAGATCGAAGTTTGACTTCATTCCTTCTTGACTCAGTGCTCTCCCTTAGAGTCTGGCTCACCATGGATATCTTTCATTGTAATAATAACAGTATGTGTATTGCATTACTATGTTTTATGTATATATTACACACAAATATATTTTAGAACACATAGCCTGTACATTTCACTCACTTCTAGTTTCTAGTTTTTAAAAAGTACATTTTTGTAGCGAGTATTTAATTTTTGTGTACAACATATTTTTCATCTTTGGAGGATGTAAGATACCCATGTTAACCTCGACTAGAGTAGGTTCATGTGGTATATGTATATTACAAAACTGGGTAAAAAATGTAAATTGTCCTTTCTGTTAGGAGAAAACTCCGTATTTTTCTCATTCCTCATCAAAACTGAAGACACATCTAAAAGTTCAGTCATCTAACAGTACCTATTAAATGGTATGGATCAGGAGGCCGATCAGTATTACAATCTACTGCTGAAATTCCAGAAAATGTCTCTCATAAATGGTCTTGAGTGATGACAGTTTCCAGTTTAGATGAAATATTCTTCCAAAAAATCAAAGTGAATATCAGTCAGTATCCAGATAACCATTATTTCATGACTAGAGCTTGATTTATTTTCTTTTGTGACGCCCTCGATTTTCGTTTGCAATACTACCATACATAGACTTGAAAATGTTATAAGACAAGTCACACCAAATAAAATAATGACGTTGGATACACCATATTTTTATGTTTCGCATAAATTATAATTTACAAACTAGTAAACGTTACCAAAATTCATAACGCCCATTGTTTGAAGAAACTGAAAATAACTGCATAGGCCACGACAGGCTGACACCTGTAAACAATATTATTTTCTACGAACTCATGGTATATTTTACACTCCTGGAAATTGAAATAAGAACACCGTGAATTCATTGTCCCAGGAAGGGGAAACTTTATTGACACATTCCTGGGGTCAGATACATCACATGATCACACTGACAGAACCACAGGCACATAGACACAGGCAACAGAGCATGCACAATGTCGGCACTAGTACAGTGTATATCCACCTTTCGCAGCAATGCAGGCTGCTATTCTCCCATGGAGACGATCATAGAGATGCTGGATATAGTCCTGTGGAACGGCTTGCCATGCCATTTCCACCTGGCGCCTCAGTTGGACCAGCGTTCGTGCTGGACGTGCAGACCGCGTGAGACGACGCTTCATCCAGTCCCAAACATGCTCAATGGGGGACAGATCCGGAGATCTTGCTGGCCAGGGTAGTTGACTTACACCTTCTAGAGCACGTTGGGTGGCACGGGATACATGCGGACGTGCATTGTCCTGTTGGAACAGCAAGTTCCCTTGCCGGTCTAGGAATGGTAGAACGATGGGTTCGATGACGGTTTGGATGTACCGTGCACTATTCAGTGTCCCCTCGACGATCACCAGTGGTGTACGGCCAGTGTAGGAGATCGCTCCCCACACCATGATGCCGGGTGTTGGCCCTGTGTGCCTCGGTCGTATGCAGTCCTGATTGTGGCGCTCACCTGCACGGCGCCAAACACGCATACGACCATCATTGGCACCAAGGCAGAAGCGACTCTCATCGCTGAAGACGACACGTCTCCATTCGTCCCTCCATTCACGCCTGTCGCGACACCACTGGAGGCGGGCTGCACGATGTTGGGGCGTGAGCGGAAGACGGCCTAACGGTGTGCGGGACCGTAGCCCAGCTTCATGGAGACGGTTGCGAATGGTCCTCGCCGATACTTCAGGAGCAACAGTGTCCCTAATTTGCTGGGAAGTGGCGGTGCGGTCCCCTACGGCACTGCGTAGGATCCTACGGTCTTGGCATGCATCCGTGCGTCGCTGCGGTCCGGTCCCAGGTCGACGGGCACGTGCACCTTCCGCCGACCACTGGCGACAACATCGATGTACTGTGGAGACCTCACGCCCCACGTGTTGAGCAATTCGGCGGTACGTCCACCCGGCCTCCCGCATGCCCACTATACGCCCTCGCTCAAAGTCCGTCAACTGCACATACGGTTCACGTCCACGCTGTCGCGGCATGCTTCCAGTGCTAAAGACTGCGATGGAGCTCCGTATGCCACGGCAAACTGGCTGACACTGACGGCGGCGGTGCACAAATGCTGCGCAGCTAGCGCCATTCGACGGCCAACACCGCGGTTCCTGGTGTGTCCGCTGTGCCGTGCGTGTGATCATTGCTTGTACAGCCCTCTCGCAGTGTCCGGAGCAAGTATGGTGGGTCTGACACACCGGTGTCAATGTGTTCTTTTTTCCATTTCCAGGAGTGTATACATGAAAAGAATCAAAGTAATAGTTTCTATAGTTCTTCCAGTCTGAAGAAAGATGAACTGTCGAAAATATTTCTAATACGGCAAAGGCAGTTACTGCCAAATTTAAAATCACAGCCATAACAATGGACAATGCTTCAGACATGAAATCTTCTCTGATGCTTTTGAAACTTCCAAGTATACCATGCTTTGCACATTCTTTAAATTTCCACTAACAACATAGAATGGAAAAAGTTAATACAGAATACAGTCCAAGAGGCCAGATGAGCAGTAACAGTTCTCGAAAAGAGTCGATTTGCCGTAAGCAACATTTTGAAATATAAGGCGATTAAATGAGAGGCCGTTCGCCACACATTCGCAGCCATAACAGGAGGAATTCTTCAGTTTGAAAAGAGTATGATGATGCCATCATACAGCTCCAAGTAAGCCACGACCCAGAACTGCAGCTGCTGTTGGACGAGACGCATATTGTGACTCTTTAAGTTCATGACGTAATTAGCATTCTGAAAAGTTCTGGAACTGCATCCGGATGACGTCGGTTTCTTGCAACCGTATTTCAGCTCACAGTTATTCGATCATCTTCAGTTGAGTGTTTTACACTGGAGTTTGCTACGTCCCCAAGTTCATACCAAAAGTTGATGTGAAGTCACATGCGAGTAAGTTACCATTCCATGCCTGTGTTCTGTCGATTTCAGGCCCTCTTCGAGTATTGGTCATCTCCGGCGCATAGGCACCTGTGTAA
Source organism: Schistocerca cancellata (assembly GCF_023864275.1). Taxonomy (NCBI): domain Eukaryota; kingdom Metazoa; phylum Arthropoda; class Insecta; order Orthoptera; family Acrididae; genus Schistocerca; species Schistocerca cancellata. The sequence continues at coordinate 523,230,609 of NC_064630.1, read as the reverse complement.
TGCTCAAATTAGAGACACGTCCCCTGTCTGAATGCTGATGTGCTAAAAAAATTTAGATATGAAATTAACTGTCGCTATGTTTGTTATTAGGCGTAAAATGCATTCTTTCTGTGGCCATGTGTGAGCATTGTGTAAGAGTACGCATTCCCTGTTGGTAAAAACCCTTTTTCTGTGCTCGTAGTCCTGATTTTACTGTACGAATTGAGCTGTGGAGGTGGATGAGGCAGACATGAAGTCCCCAACCTAACTTTCGGATGAGTTTCTTCTGGTGGTGGTAGGAGAGCAGTGGAAATAATCGCATTGGTATTAGATACTAAACCAAACAACTAGTTTAATAAATTACGAAACCTAGAAACACTGCATCAACATTATTGGCAAATAAAAGAAAGATATCAACAATGACAACAATCCCTTAAATTTACGCACTTTGCAAAGGCAAAGAACCCATCCTAAAAGCGACGACACATCACTACATACGTGAAACCTGGCAAGTAACTGCTCTAAGTAAACAAGTTCCGACTTTTTAATTAATAGTTTTGAAATCTATAATAGACTTTTGACCATGTTTCCTCTCAATTACAAAACGCATGTGATGGAGGTAAACGTATTATTTTAGTAAATGCATAGGCAGAAGAAAACCATTAATGCTTCTATAAACCTGTTACCAGATCATGACCACATGAGTCAATTTCAAACAGTTAAAATTAAAGTAAATTAAAACAACTTTTTTTGTCCAAGAATATAAGTAATGTATCATTTTCATCTTTCTGATCATCAAATATTTAGTAACTGCTTGTGAAGAACAAAGTCCTACGAGGCAGAGAGTAGAAACCGAGGGACCAATTCGCAATGTACATGAAAGCTTCAAAAGCAATCATAACAAGGTAAAACGAGGTACACAGACTTGAATTGGATATGGCATATGGATCAAATCCATTACCTGGCATAACGAGATACACAGACTTGAATTAGATGCGACATATACATCACACCCATTACCTGGCGTGATATATTCTGTGATTGAAAATCAACCATTTAATTCGATTATTAAAATGAGTATAGCTACCTGACAGTGATCTAAATCAGCTAAAAAGAGAATAAAAACAAATTCTTGGTACTAAACAATTCCTACTATTCCATAGGAAATAACTGAGTATATAATATCCATGCACTGTTGAACATAATTTATTAAATACTAGCCTTTTCCCCACTGCAGTTCTTGCTTGTATTTATGTCTCATATAATGCGGACATCTTTTGGTCCATCTCCTCCTGCCCTCACTCTCCCTGCCCATCACCTCCCTGACACTATTGGTCCACGCCATCCTCCCAGCTTTTTCTGTCCATCCTCTCCCTTCTTTCTGTCCATCTCATCTTCCAATCTCTCTGTGTATCTACCCCTCCCTCTCTGTCTTTACATCTTCACTCTTGCACCTCTACCCCTACTCTTCACCTGCTGCCCCTCTCCCTCCCTATCCAGCTCCTCCTGCCCTCCCTCTCTCTTCATCTCCTCCTTTATCACTCTCAACTTTCTGCCAGGGCGTGCCTATCGATACGTGTAGTCCCTGAAAAAGTGGCCAATAAAGCAGGTTGGTACACGTACAACACTCTCTAATGCTGCACAGCCGATATGCCAAGGCTTTGAAAACTCTATTTCCCATGATGTATAGGCAGCCATGCAAAGGAAGCCTATACTATTCCAACATAACACACCTGTTTTACTGGCCAACGTACACATTGGCAGTAGGAGAACGGTTTTTTGCTATTTATGTGTAGGATGTCCTGAAAAGCTGGCTGATGTGGCAGGTCAATACCATTCTCACATAGCACAACTGTTCTGCAGAGCAGCCTTCATGCCAGGACCTGAAAATTAGGCATGTCTGTGTCTTCATAAATATTAGAGATTTCGTTTTATAAACCCCACTATGTTAGTTCTCTCGAGGCAAGGCATCTGTGCGTCATATTTGTCCCACAGTGGTATAGAGCCCAGTAAGGGTTCTTACTCGTACAGACATAGATACATTCCGCTTTACACACACATACACACACACAGTCATTAAGCCACATCTGTGTACATATATGTCACATATAATATGCACATCTCTAGGTCCACTCCTCTATTCCTCCTTCCCATCTCTACCCATCAGCTCCTCACTTCTCCAGCTGTCCATCCTCTTCTCACCCACTGAATACCCCAGCTGTGTTTGTGTGATGGTGCTCCGTCCCAGCAATAATCCTCATGCTGCAGACTCCACCAACTACCAGCGACTGTTAGATATCCATAGAGGAATGAAATGCAAACACAACAGATTATATGTAGGGACACATTTGTTAATAATAGTAACTCTAATATACAATATGTGTACTGTTCATAGGTACCATGATATATAAATTGCTGGGTTACCTCACTCTGCTACAAGCCATGTACAACTGGCCATGCACGAAATAGGGTGCTGTAAACTTGAGGCCACATACCTCCATACTTAACCCTTGTGCTTTATCTACCAAGATACATAAAGTCAATTGTAAGGCATAAGTAACCTACAAAATGGTACTGGGATTCCCTATTGAATTAGCAGTATACGAGACATGGACACTGATTCACTGGCAGCCCTACCTGCTAAGACTGTTGCATCTATCACATTTGTTAATGTCTCAATCATGCACAACTGCATGCCATTGTGAAGTTTGGTACATTTAGATTTTGCAGTGACATAATGCATGTGCTGCCGTCAGCGCCAAACAGCGTAATGGAGTGCCAGACAGTGCCAGTGACTGCAAGAGTTCCATTGGGAATTGTAACATACTTTCTTTTTGAGCGCTGTCTCAGCAGACATGTAACAGGTTACATCACAAAGCAGCATGTCAAGGATTTCACTGTCTGTCAGTATTTGTTACAGATTTCGTGTCGTTTCAGGTAGGAAGGACAGCCCTTATAGGCAACCAATCGACATTGTGATACTAGGGCAATGTGTCAGGATGTACACATACACTGACGTCTTTTAGGTGATCATACAACATTACGTAGCTTGGATTATAGTGTCACCCTTCCCTCAGGGTTGCAGGGTAGGTGTCCTTCCAGCCTGATGTCAGAACATATCACTGTCGTCATTATACCATGTCGTCTTTTCCAAAATGTAGTATTTGTACGTAAGAATATCAGGGATGGAGATGCATAGGTATTTCACGTTGGCTGAATACAGTGGAACATGCCATTTCTAAGAAACCGGAATATGTCCAGCAACTTCATGACATGGGGCATACTCTGAGTGTGTAATTGAAAACCATGCAGTGCGCTCTCTGCGATGTACTGATGGTAATCACCTTGGAAACGACGCATTTTTGTATGCAGAAGTCTGCGTGAAGACAGGATTGGGTGGGCCTAAGGTGGGGGGAGGCAACACATCCACATTTGGTGCGTTGCCTACCAGATTGCCTATAAGCGGCCAGACATGTAGGCTGCCTTGCAGAGCAGGTCTATAACGCAGATCGATACTATTCCCAACAACACACCGCTAATGCTATGTAGCGTATACAGCAGGGGAAAAAGATTAAGATTTATACACATGTTATTTATTTCCCTATAAATTTCTCCACATGCCAATGTAAATGTACAGTTGCTATTAAGACTGATCGTATGAGGCACCTTCACCACAAGGATAAGTGATTTATCCTGCAATGATAACGGAACCCATGGGGAGGAGAGGAAAGTCTCACTGCACCCTGATGATATAAGTGCCTTGATTGTTAGAGCATCTGAGTATAGGAAGACTAGTCGTAATCTGTCTCTGTTAACATGTATCATGGTGATTCACTTTGAACATGTACGTACATTTTCAAAAACTCTATTTCAACCCAACTATCCCGTATTGCAGGAGATATTACATGGCATTGAGGTAGTAGTATACAAGACATTCAGTGAAAGCAGTGATATTCCGCCACTTAAGAAAGTAAAACCAAACAGTGTATTTATATCTCGTGGTGGAAAACCAGGATCCATTATCCAAAAGTGTTTGTTTTGGCCATCGTATGAAACTTGATGTCTTCACTTGAGCCAGACGTATTACAAAGCAGTTGGCAAGACATAGCACAAAAATATTGTTGCTCGCAAACAGGACAATGTGAACTGAAAAAATATTTACCAAAGGCATGTCAGAACTGGCACAACATATGCATAATATGTTGTTGAACTACCATGATTTTAAAAGGATGAATGTGAAGGTCAACTGACATGTCTCAAATGAACAAAGCGCGAGCATTTCGTACTGCTGTACATCGAGGGCTGACCTCGTCAGCTTGTCGAAATTTCATTATGTTTTCTGATGTTATAACAGTCCGAACACCTCTCCAAGCTGTTCCAGATCTCACCGTTCGTCTCGTCCTGAAGTTGTTGAACCATCATTTTACTTTTGGGCGAGATGGAACAGCATCGTGGTGACCAACACTGAACTGAATGCGAGATCGTCGCTGCGTCAGCACTACCGAAGACCGTTTACAATAAGGTGTCGTAAACAAAGACGCTCCGTTCGATAAAGCAGGGCTCCATCGCTACTGAAATAGCAACTAATAACGAACACTTGCGCATGCAGTATCTCCCCCACCACCTAAGTTATGGTGGACTCTAAAACGCAACACCTCCACACATTTCCAACCTGACTAAGAAGGCAGGAGCTTTCACGTTTTTCAGTCCGCAGCGCGTGGCTGGCTTAGTGGCTAGGGTTGCTGCGTCTAAATCACGAGGTCACGCGTCCGATCCCGACCGGGTTACAGATTTTCTCCACCCGAGAACTGCGTGTTTGTATTGTCCTCATCATTTCATCATCATTCATAAAAGTGACGAGGCTGGACTAAGTAAAGATCGAAAATTTGTATGGGCGTTGATAACCGCGCAGTTGAGAGCCCCACGAGCCAAACATCATCATCACGTTTTCCATTCTGAAAAGGCACCAAACAGATCCTATCGCGAAATGTATCTCCCTCCGCTGACTCGTTAGCGTCAACCGGCTTTGAATGATAAGGCTAGAAGCTATTTTTTCAACAGGGCCGCCATCTTTCGATTTTGTTACTAATACAGTTTCTAGAAAACAGAAAATTATTTGCACCTCTCCTCCTTTGTTGCCCATCTTGAGAAGCCATTGCTCTCTTAGCAATTGCCGAAAAAATTAGCTATCGAGGTGAAAATTGATCCTCAGATTTATTGGTTAATTAATTGGGCATGCTATACTCCAGTGATTGCCGCCACCTGTTTCGTTCCCTCTCTGAGATTCAGAACCTATAATTTTGCATTATTCAAAGATTTCATGACTT